>NC_047078.1:10185015-10287385 GCF_902459465.1 Asterias rubens
AGGGTAAATACATTTACATGTAAAAGGACTCCGTCATGGGAAATTCTAATGACCAGGGTGCTCCATGAGGAATTTTGGCATACAAAGTCCGAGGGAAAATCTGAAGTACGGGGACAATGGGAAGAACAAAAGATGTCTCCACAGGGATGCATAGTCAACAATGTTTGTCATTCCAGGGCCCAATTTCATAGAGCTGCTAAGCACACCAATTTGCTTAGCATGAATATTTTTTACTTGATAAAAACAGGATTACCAACCAAATTTCCACGTGATTTTCGGTATAAGCAAACTACAGCTGAATACCAGCAACAAGAATGATGCAACAAAAGGAAATTTGGTTGGTAATCCTGTTTTTTTTTCAAGGACAACACTTCATGCTAAGCAAATTTGTGTGCTTTGCAGCTCTATGAAATTGGGCCCTGGATGGCTATATGTTTATGAGTTTAGGGTGTGTAATGAGGGATTGACTATGGATGTAAGGCATTGTCTCAAAATTGGCCCGCATCTAGAATGTACAGCCATTTATACACTACGGAGAAAATTTAACAGGAAACTCCCACTGAAGAAACCTCACCCCAACCATGAATTTGTTTCACACTTTCCCAGGAAAAATAAAACTTTGTATTCTATTGTCCCAGTGGCGGAAGGCAGGGAGACATACCGTTACGCCAACCCGACCGCCCAAAATCGGTCAGACAGTAGGAGGGTTGACTATCTACTGTGTACCTGCATTACACACACAGTATAAATGCAGGCTGGCATAATCATTCAAAACCGCTGTGGATGCTTTTAGATGGTTACAGAGTAAGAGGGTTAGTAATGTGAAATGGCTGAAATGAGCATGCAAATGCAGTGGCCTGGTACACGATACATGTAGGACCTCGTCAGTGTATTTCTGCGGGTTACAATAAGTAAAACCATACTGCAGGTTTTACAATTAATTTTGTCCAAAGGATGGTTTGAAGTTAGTTTGGGAAGGCATGAGGTTAGTGTTGAAGTAATGATTAAAGGAACATTACGGAATTGGTTTTGCTAGCAAATAAGTTGCTGGCAGTGTAAGCACTCTATGTAATCCACAATATACGTACATAAAGTGACAAACCCATAGAAGTTAGAGATCGATCGGCCATCTTGGTCACGAGAGAATAGTGAAAAAAACCGATTACAAAGTTTGCATTGCATCGATGCCAAAACAAAAAAGAATAAAACGCTCACTGAACGATAAACTCAAAGCTAGAAATTAGATTATTTATTTCTCATCAAATTTCAGACAGAAATATTTCAAGGGATGTTTTCTACTCTCATCCTCTTTAGACCGTGTAAGTTTTATGTAAATCTGTCATCTTCATGATTTCTGTTTCTTACCAATTCTGTAACGTTCCTCTAAGTGATGATGCACCATGCATTATAGAAAGCCAAATATCCTCTACCCCTACCACGTCCTTAAAGATGGGTGGGGTAAGATTAACATTTAAACATTCAAAATCGTGTTTCCTCAAAAAAAAAAACATCATTTTGATTTGTATCCGATAAATTCCTGTTTCGAATGTACAGACCCAGTTTGGTGTTGATAAACAATGTCTTGTTTTAAATTTCGCTCTGAATGTTTAGTTTCTTGTTCATAAGGACTCAACTCAATTTGACTTTGGAAACTCTCTTTAAAAGTTCACCAGCTAGAAACAAATGATATGTTTTGTCTTGTAACAAGTATTTCATTGCATGGAGTTAGATAACAGGTGAGAGTTGCTAGGGGAAAAGGATGTATTATTCTGGCCTCTTTCTTTAATGGGGCTTTTCCATAATGGAGATAACAGGTGTGAGTTGCCTGAGGAAAAGGATGTATTATTCAGGCCATTTTCTTTAATGGAGCTTTCCCTTAATGGAGCTGCGCGTAGATAAAAGTACTACATGTATTTAACCAGTTATTATTCTTCTTCTTCTTAAGATCTGATCATTACAACACACCCATCACGAGGATACATGGAGATAACAGGTGTGAGTTGCTAGAGGAAAAGGATGTGTTATTCTGGCCTCTTTATATTTAGTTATTATTATTCTTCTTCTTAAGATCTGATCATTACAACACACCCATCACGAGGATACTCCAGGTAATTGATCTCAGTCTCCACCTCAGCAAGACGTTCCATTTTCATCCTCTCACCGATGGACGACGCTGTCCTTCTATAAAGACGATGGTCGGAGTGAAGGAAGTTAGTAAACAATCAAAATTTATATCACTACACAGAACTCAAAAATTAGAGAGAGAAAACATCACTGGGGTGGTAAAACCCATGGAAGCGTCAGCTGTGGAGAAAAGTTCTTTGAAAAGATACATGTCGTTGGCTAAGAGCAGAAAGGACTTATGGCGGCCATCTTGATTTTTTAAAGTTTTTTTTACTCGGCCTCATAGAGTTATATATAAGAACTAGAGGGCGCACTGGCCTATATACGCGACCCCGCATGTGCGCAGGCGGCCAGTTGACAAAACAGGCATTGCACAGTGTGTTTGTGCAGCCATTTTGTAAGTTGACAAACACTATCGCGTAGCGTTCAATAAACAAAAACTCCAACAGGTGTTTCATATTCAACGCGCGTACAGAATGGCGCGCACGTGTCTCCTTGAGGTCCCGTTGCGTTTGTGCAAGAAGCATCACCAGTGCGCACTCTAGTTCTTATATATAACTCTATGCTCGGCCTAGATCGACCATCTCAGCTCAGAGCAGAAACGACCTACACCCCTCATGCGTGTTGGTGTTATACATTGTAACTCCTTTTTGCTCTAATCCAACTGAATATTTTCTTCTATCTTTTCTTTCCTCATCTCATGTTTTTAAAAGAGGTATCGCCTGACATCACAGACTGGACGGCCACTTCATGGTGAGGACTACATTGTACATGTGTAGACTAATAGTTTGTGGAATAATGTTATCGAATATGAAAAATTATAAACTGGAAGGGTATCAAATATAATGGCAATTTACTGAGTTAAGGGAAGGTAATTTTTCCACATTCTCATGAGGACTCTATCTGGAATGTTTTTTATGTGATCAAGCTAAATGAGTCGTTTGTCGAAAATATTATTACCGAGAAACAAGCCAAAACAGGCCTGAAAGGTTGAAATTTTCAAAACAAAACTGTTCTGCAAATTTAAATGGCAATATATACATTATTTCACAACTCTACTTTAAACCCTTTTTTCTCAGTGTCACTCTCTTGCATTTCTTGGTAAGTCTTGGTAAGTCTTGGTAAGTCTTGGTAAGTCTTGGTAAGTCTTGGTAAGTCTTGGTAAGTCTTGGTAAGTCTTGGTAAGTCTTGGTAAGTCTTGGTAAGTCTTGGTAAGTCTTGGTAAGTCTTGGTAAGTCTTGGTAAGTCTTGGTAAGTCTTGGTAAGTCTTGGTAAGTCTTGGTAAGTCTTGGGAAGTCTTGGTAAAAGTAATTGTATAATAATAATAACAATTCTTATGTCGCATTTCAGAATAAATCGTATCAATGTGCTTTGCATTAGTCACACTCCGGTGACTTAGCACCAGAACTTGAATTCGATGCTCTGAACCACTCAGTCGCGACACTCTACTTTAAAAACTTTTGTCCCAAAGGTGGAAATCAACATGGGGTTTTAACAGTATTAACGCATATATTATGCTCTTTTCAAATTACCTAGGCCGATAAACGGCTAATTTTGCTTGATCGCATCACAATTGAACTAATCATTTCCCATCCTGTTTATAAGTTGCTCTCATTTTCATCAAATTCTTGTGGTATTTTCCAAAACAAACAAACAATGGAGGACATACCCATACTCCACAGCCTGCTGCATCTCTTCTTCCTCAGGGGACTCTTTGCCGCACATGTGCACACAGATGCACATGGTGAGTCCGCATCTATTGGTGCAGTAGCATAAGCAATCGATGAAGAGTAGAAGGATGAAGAAACCTCCTACTAAGATTCCAATGAAGGCCGAGATGGGTAGCTCTCCAATACGAAGACCGGGTCCTGTTACCCCAGAAAAAGAACAAAAAATCATTATTTTATTTTGACAGAACAGCAAATTCAGCGCCAATAACCATACTGGGATAATTAGGAAGGAGGAATTCAGTTTTCGATGTGGGAGGAAAACTCACACTCAAGTAGGGACTGAAAACCCAATCCACAATCAGCCCCGATACTTCACGACAGCAATTGCCATCGTTGCCCCTACTGATTGCCGCAATGCCCTTCAAAAACCAAATATTTCATTGCCACCATGCCCTTCCTCCCAATGTTTTTTTTTTATGTTCAACAATGTCCAAGTTCGAAAATAAGCCAAAGAGTCCTGATGTCTGTGTAAATTTCACCCAAAGAAAAAGAACCCAATTTCACGCACGTAATGCACAACAGCAGTTTTTAGGCCCGCTAATCGTTGTCCTTTGCGTGCAACAAAAAAATACAAGACACATTGACATTTACTTTTAGTAAAATTACGCCAACCAGCAACATGATCATTGGGTATTTAGGCCTATGAAGCAATCGATTGAAATGAACATATTGGAAGAACTATTTTTTACAGGCAACTCGGAGTAGTATTTTTGTTTTCACATTGCCCTCGTGCCCTTGACTACTTTTTACAATTGCCTTGATGCCCTTTGAAATTCTTGAAGTGTAGTGGGATTTGAACCTTGGTCCACTGAGGTGAGAGACAGGGAAACAAATCACTGAGCCAACCTGATCCCCTGAAAAGGTTTAAAGGCAGTGGACACTATTGGTAATTACTCAAAATAATTATTAGCATAAAACCTTACTTGGTGACGAGTAATGGGGAGAGGTTGATAGTATAAAACATTGTGAGAAACAGCTCCCTCTGAAGTGATGTAGTTTTTGAGAAAGAAGTAATTTTCCACGAATTTGATTTCGAGACCTCAGATTTAGAATTTGAGGTCTCGAAATCAACCATCTAAAAGCACACAACTTTGTGTGACAAGGGTGTTTTCTTTCACTATTATCTCGCAACTTCGACGACCGATTGAGCTCAAATTTTCACAGGTTTGTTATTTTATGCATAATATGTTGAGATACACCAAGTGAGAAGACTGATCTTTGACAATTACCAATAGTGTCCAATGTCTTTAAGCATCAGGCCTAAACACAGGTTTACATTAACACACACTTTACCTATTGGCGTGTCCGTTACTGGTTGAATCGGAGCTCCACCCTTCATTCTGAACCTAAGAGTAGTAGGTGCACTCTTCCCCCAGGTGCTCTCAGCATATAACTCCAGGTAGTAGTAGGTCCCTGGTTTCAGGTTAGTGAGGAGGTAACGATGGATTGGCGCCGTGTCACTGTCTTTGTCCGCCGGGATCTTTACTGGGTCCAGACCAATTTCATTCACATCCGGACCCGAAACCTGCAAATTAAAAGGAAGTTACTGATTTAATATTCATAGGTTCTGTAAAGAAACAAATCAAAAATCGAATAAAAATTTGTGCTGGAAAAGATTGAAGGATTGTGTCACTGATGTCTGATTGTGTTTTGTACGTAAGGTATGTAGTCGTGGACAGTCATGAGCGACACAATTGGTTAACCAAGTTGGAAGTCAATATAAACCACAAGGGAAACTGACTGGGTAAATTTTGAAATGATTTTTGGGGTTGAACAAAGAATTGACTAGAGTGGGATTTGAACCAACGACCTCGGGAGTAACGTGCCGGCGCTCTACCAACTGAGCTATCTAGCCCTATATTGGCAGTGTCCCTATTTTGTCAATATCTTTGTTCGGGGGTGCCAGTCAGAAGCCATACAACCGTTAACTGCCGTGTAGCCAGGGATCACACCCAAATTATGATACAACCAGGGAAGCGGCAGCCAGGGGATCACCTTTAAGGTGATGCGACTGGGTTGACACAATAGCAAATATAGGGCTAGATAGCTCAGTTGGTAGAGCGCCGGCACGTTATTCCAGAGGTCGTTGGTTCGAGTCCCACTCTAGTCAATTCTTTGTTCAACCCCAAAAATCAAATTGGAAGTTGCAGCTTTTTATGTAGTAGTTGAATAACGGTAGTCGTGACTCGATTAAGAAATCAACAGTCGCAACTTTGACACTAGTCACCAAAGCTTATCATCTACAACACTGTAAATGGAAAAATCTTACAGGACCCGACCCTTTCTGCGCTTTGAACACCGAGCAGGGTGGAAACCTGCGGATTACAAGTCTTATTATTATTATTATTATTATTAATAGCTGCTTACCTGTGAGTAGACGATCTCATAAGCATTTATAGGAGAGCCTCCGTCATCGTATGGCTCAATCCAGACTATCTCATACATCGTATCCCTATCCGGCTCCCTCTCAAATATCTGTGATTCGCCCGGTGGACCTGGGTACAGAGAAAAGACAAAGTAAATGACTAGTAAAAATGACAACATTAAAGACAGTGGACAACATTGGTAATTGTCAAAGACTAGTCTTCACAGTTGGTGTATCTCAACATATGCATAAAATAACAAACCTGTGAAAATTTGAGCTCACCCTTATACGAAGTTGTGTGCTTTCTGATGCTTGATTTCGAGACCTCAAATTCTAAACTTGAGGTCTCGAAATCAAATTTGTGGAAAATTACTTCTTTCTTAAAAACTACATCACTTCAGAGGGAGCTGTTTCTCACAATGTTTTAGACTACCAACCTCTCCCCATTACTGGTAATCAAGAAAGGTTTTATGATGATAATTATTTTGAGTAATTACCAATAGTGTCCACTGCCTTTAAAGGGTTTAGGTAAGACACAAAACACAATAATAATATCTTAAATTCCACACCATGCAAAGCTTCAACCAACCCTTGAAACAAATTTAAAGGATTTGGGTACTTTTTTTCACACAAAACATAATGTCCACAGATTTACATTAAACTTACACTGTTTGAAGCGTACCTTAAAATATTAGTTGCTGAGGTGCTGTAGTTTTTGAGAAATGAGTAAAACAATGTCATGAAAATACGTTTTTACATGCTAACAAAATTTTCTTCCATGACATTGTTTGACTTATTTTTCAAAACCTACAGCTTTCAGGGAAGCTTTCTACTATCATCATTTTCAAACTGTGTAAGTTTAATGTAAATCTGTGGACATTGTGTTTTTTGTCCTACTACAAAAAGTACATAGACCCTTTAAACCCAAATTAGAAAGTATGAAGTATGGTAAAAAATAAATAAGTTTGAGAAAGCAGTTTAGATGATTCAACAATTACTGTGGTCCAGTGATTGGACTACAGGGCTTGCAACCACCAGGTTGCAGGTACAATTCCTACCAACCTAACAGCTGCTTTCACAATGACTAGAATAAGTCTAGCATGTTGAGTTACTGAAGCACACTTTCTTGATGCGTGCAACTCATAATCAAAGACCGTAAACCAATGTTTTTATGACATAATGAGATTGCCCGTTGACAGCTTGTATCCCCTTTTGTGAGTTTGCCGAGTTCCCATGATGGGAAGATCATCTAAACACACAAACAAACAACTAAACAATATTTACCATAACCGAGGGTTCGTTCCGTTTGGTTGACTGACCATTCACCCCAGCCGACTTGATTGATGACAGCGACGCGGAACTGATAGATACGATCTGGACGTAGCCCAGTCACTATAACATCGGCAACTACACAAAGAAAATAAATTAACATAAAACAATAATATTATATTAAATAATGATAGTGGCTTCTTGTAAAGCGTGCATATTCCTCACTCAAGGAACTTTAACGTACAGTATTTTCACTTACGGTATTGTGGAGCTTAGAAGTACATGAATGAGACCCAAAGGACCATTCATAACAGTCAATGTTAAAAAAAAGTAAACTGAAAATCGAAATTCATAAGAAGGAAATAAAATACCATGCTGGTCCAGATCATCATCTGGCGCATAGCAGGTCTGTGCGCCGTCACTGAACAATTAACTCAAATAGGCCATAAGGGTCTTAAGGGTCGTATCAAACTAAAAACTGTTGTACAATATTTTATGTGCTTGCCAAATTCATCAGCTAAAAAGAGCAAACAACAAGCTTCATTTTGACATCTTACACACTTGTATGATGTTTGGTTCAAAAGTTATGACCTTTTGAAAAATAGAATAATGTATGCCACAATCTGAAAAAAACCCATACTATGGGGAAACAGCCCGTTTAATAGAAACATCAACTATTGATGTCTAGGGGATGAACAAAAAGTACATGTTTTATTCGCCTGTATCAATCAAAAACAAGGTTTTTTTTTCAGAAAATGTAAAAATATAAACCCTAAAGAAGCATAAACCCACATAAAAAGAGATACACAAAAATTCACCCTCCCATCACTGAACAGCCCTTCACTGGAAAGCGGGTTGTGCGACAAGTGACTAATTTTTGTAGAGCCTGTCACATTATCTCCTTCCAGCACAAATAACAAAACATTTTATAATTTTGAATTTTGTGATGTTTTTTTTTTTGAAGAAACAGTGAGGCTAGATCATAGAGTTATATATACGAACTAGAGGGGCGCACTGGTGATGCTGCTTGCACAAACGCGACGGGACCGCAAGGAGACACGCGCGCGCCATTCTGTATGCGCTGTACGATGCCTGTTTTGTCAACTTAGAAAATGGCCGCCTGCGCGCATGCCGAGTCGCGTATATAGGCCAGTGCGCCCTGTACGTAGTTCTTATATACAACACTATGGGTTAGATGGAAACAATAGTCGGGTACCCTTTTCTGAAATAATGCTTTGAACTATTATCATTATTACTTAAACACGGAACCATGCGAGGGTGGGAGGTATATGTAACTTACTCATAGGTCTATAGAAGGAGTTGCAGGACTCTTCCGATTCGTCAGCGCCATCGACGCAGTCGCTGAATTTATCACAGACATAGGCTAGAGGGATACAGGGATTGACTCCGCCATCCCTCACAGGACATTTAAAGCCTCCTGGGCAATCATCGTCAGGATCTGTGGGCAAACCATCAATCGATCAGGGGATACAGTAGGCGAAAAAAAGTGGCTAAGCACAACAAAAGTATGCCTACCAGATTAAGATTACCACCAAAACGCTACGGACAGAAACGCGGGATAAAAACTGAAAGATTTGTACGTAACCACATTACTTCAAGATGAAATGTTTTCGTAAAATGCTTTATACATGTACTATCGAAGGCTGTTGTTGGTTTCGAACCAAGTTTTTATTGCCAATAATTTTAAGAGTGATTACGAAGCGTACATCTTCCCTTTAAAGCCATTGGACCCTTTCGGTTCAGAAAAAAAAAATAAAGTTCACAGATTTACAAATAACTTACAGGGTTTACAGAAGGCAATGGTGAAAGACTTCTCTTGAAATATTATTCCATGAAATGCTTTACTTTTTGAGAAAACAGCAAAACAATATAAATTCTCGTTAACGAGAATTACGGATTTATTTTAAACACATGTCATGACACGGCGAAACGCGCGGAAACAAGGGTTGGTTTTTCCATTGTTTTCTCTCGACTCCGATGACCGATTGAGCCTAAATTTTCACAGGTTTGTTAATTGATATATAAGTTGTGGTACACAAAGTGTGGGCCTTGGGCAACATTGTTTACCGAAAGGGCCCAATGGCTTTAAAGCAAAATAAAGTGACTAAGCAAAACAAAAGTGACTAAGCGTAACAGAATAAGGCTACCAACTAAAACACTATTCCACATGTTCAATCTGTGACAGGTGTCCAGCTCATTTCTGCAAAGCAGACAATCATTTACGCATCTCTTTAAAAATGGGCTCAGGCCTCAATCTCATAATAACAATGATTAAAGTTATACGATGGTGCTTTATCTTCGGGCGTCTCAAAGCCCTTAAATCATTATTTATTTCCAGACGACCGGTTTTTGAAGTTTTTGAATAATGATAGCCATTTACACTGCCGTTTTGAATTTATCAATACCAGGGGTTAAGGGCGAGCAGAGAGTGATCACCCCTGGTAAGGAGGTTAGGATATTGCAGACTTACTGCAGTTAATTTCATCACTGTTATCCAGGCAGTCCATCAGCCCATCACATCTACGCTCCTTCTCCACGCACAGTCTACCACACTGGAACTCTGTCGGCTGACAAACTGTGAAACAAAAATAATAATAATAATAATAATAGACAATTTCTATACAGCGCTTTTCACGCCTGAGGGTGTCTCAAAGCGCTTTCGACATTACTACCCCTAGTCACTGGGCCTTAAATCATTCCTTCGACCATCTCAGCTCCCCGGGGAGTATACAGCCTGTGCGCAATATATGCGCTACTCGGCTAAACCAATCACAAGAACCATCTCTGCCCTCACAGGTACCCATTTACCCCTGGGTGGAGAGAAGCAATTATAGTAAAGTGTCTTGCTCAGGGACACAAGTGTCACGACCGGGATTCGAACCCACACTCTGCTGAACAGAAGCATCAGAGCTTGAGTTTGGAAAAGCACGAAAGAGAAAGTCAGGGGGGGGGGCTGATACTGTACGTCATGGAGGCAATTGCCTCAATGCTCCTTGTTCATTGCCCTGGTGCCCCTTGAAATATTCCAGTAGACCTTTAGATTAGCCCCTTATAGAGGTGCCCTTTAGTGAGGAAGTATCAATTTTAAGTATAGATTGTTTTCAAGTACTGTACATTAGATAACAAACTAATTCTCTGTGGTTTGTGAACAAATGTTACCCCAAGCACAGTGAACTTCTCCCATGGTTTCTCCAGAACCAAATTCTTAACAAGGTAAACTATTCGCTTGTTGAAATTCATCAAATTTGATTTAAAAAAAAAAAAAAAAAAGAGAATGAAGTTAGGCTAAAAAAATTTGAAGCAAAATATTTAAACTATCAAAATTTTAGTTATTTATCATAATAAAATTGGACAGCATGCATTCGTAATTTAAAAAAACTTCTTCTACATGAAGATAAACCTGCAGCCGATTTCACGAAACGCTAGGATTAATCCTTATCTCGAGTTAGGACGAGTAAGTAGTCCTAACTTAGGATTAATCTTAAGTTTTTCATGTTACAGTGCAAGCCTGGGACTCGTCATAATTTTTAAGATTAAAGGAACACATTGCCTTGGATCGGTCGAGTTGGTCTTTGAAAAGCGTTCTGTAACCGTTTGTTGTAAAATGTATATGGTTAGAAAGATATTGTAAAAGTAGAATACAATGATCTACACAAATATGCCTCGAAATTGCGTGGTTTTCTTTTTACCCTGTCGACTAACACGGTCGGCCATTTGTGACCCGCTCTGACGGAATGAGGAATGTCTAGTAAAGTTTCATTTCGTGTAATTTGACACCGAACATAATCATAACAAACAATTAATGAAAAATATTGAATTTTTTAATTTTTTTATTACTACACTTTTAGGTTGCCTAAATCTTGATTAAACTTACTATGGTCTTACCTTTTCGTCAAAAGATTACTAAAGATGTAAAAACAGACGATTTCTGAGCCATGTTCTTGACGTAATTATCCAAAAATGTTCCAAATCCCACGGGACAGACAGCGAACATTCATTGAAAACACCAAATTTGGCGAGTGTCGCAAAACTTTTCACACAACTTGCATAGCGCCACCAAGAGTACCATTGGAAAGCCAAAGATTAGAGGTGTCTAAATATAGCCACCAAAAACATGTGTCAACACTGAAAGGGGTTCAAAGGTCACCAAAGGCAAACCCTGTTTTATCAGCGACGACATCTCTCATTCATAAATCCGCGTCGCGAGATTTAGTATGGCTCACAGACCGAGGCGTTGTTTATCCATGCAGCGTGAGAGTCCGATCACCCGACCCGGTCTTGTTGCCATAGCTAGTTGCAGCGCTGGTAATACGACAATGTACACACGAACACTGCGCGGGTACCATGCACAAACTTTGCTACACGTACGACGTATGGAACAGTGGAATGTTTATCGAACGTTGGGAAAACAGTGTCTAATTTCCATCATTGTTTTGTGGTTTTTCAAGGTTGAATTGTTCCAAACCAAAATAATTCTGAATGTTAAAGGAATAATCTTTCAGTTAAACTTCATGCTGGGTAAGAAATTTCGCTAAAATCATGAGAAACATGCACGGGGAAATTGCGAATGTTCCCGGGTCTTCAAGCCGAGTATACCCGTGGGGGTTGATGCTATGCGCTGAGTGACAGCTGTCTTTACAATGTTTTGACTTGACGGAACAAAACTCGCATTTCAAGTTGGAAATATCAACGCAAATTGCTCTAAAATTTCAGGTAAACATTGTCAAACTTATTGGTGAAATTGTCTACACATTATAATCTAACTTCTCGTTGAGTTGTTTGTTCATTTTGGTAATTTTGTTTGCCTGACTACGGGGGGTTAAAAATTGATGTTTTCATTATCGTAAACAAAAATATTAATATTATTTTAATGAGTGTGTGAGACGTCGCGTTTTTTCAAATTAATTTTTATGGAGTTTGTGTTTTCCAAAACGGGTCGTAAAATTAAGGGTCAAGGGCGTCGAAAATTCCACATTGGTTCAGACAGGAAGGTCGTATGATCTTGATTTTTATTTCATTTAAAATATTAAGATTTGCTTGTTTGGAATATTATGAAATATGCAAATGTGAAATTCACTAGACAATCCTCATTTCGTTAGAGCGGGTCACATTTATGGGAGTAAAAATGTTGACTCCCATTAATGGCCGACCATTTATGGGAGTCAAAATGTTGACTCCCACAAATGGCCGACCGTGATAGTTCGCGTCGTAAAAGGAAAACCATGCAATTTCGAGTGATACTTGTGTGGATCATTATATTCTACTTTTAAAACATCTTTCTAACCAATGCATTTCATAACAAACGGTTTCAAACGCTTTTAATAGACCAACTCGTCCGATCCGCGGCAACGTGTTCGTTTAATCCTAAGTTAGGAAGAGTTTGGTGGAATCGACGACAGCGGTGCAACTTGATGATTATTACTCACGGTCTTGAAACTCTTGGTACTGCTGGTTCGGTTGACCGAAAACTCCGTACGCAACAACGTAACCCAAGATCCTTAGATATTCTGGGTAATCTGCGCCGACCTCGACGGGGTCATCGAAGGTGACCTTTATGGTGGTTGAGGTCGTCTCCAGCGCCTGAATATTCGTGGGCTTCTTCATTGTATCTGGACCGGATATAGAAACAAATCAGACCCCTAGCCTTTGATGTCTAAAGGTCTAATAGCGCCCTCGCTTGTGGTTAAAGAAAGAGTGCAGGAATGCATACATTTCTCCATATCCATTGTTTGACCTTAGCAATGAAGCCATCATGTAAGGGGTCAAGTTATAGTGATCAGGGATCAATTTCATAGCACTGCTAAGCACAACAATTTGCTTAGCATGAAATTTCTTCCTTGATAAAAACAGGATTACCAACAGAATTTCCATGTGATATTCAGGATAAGCAAACAACAGCTGAATACCAGTAACAAGCAGTATGCAACAAATTGAAATTTGGTTGGTAATCACGTATTATCAAAGAAGAAATTTCATGCTAAGCAAATTTGTCTGCTTAGCAGCTCTATGAAAATGGGCCCTGATTTGTGACACCACACTTTGGTGAGCAACTATTAAATATTGATTTTCACTTTAAAATTAATCTTAGCTCTTTGCAAAATCAATCCTGTTCCACCAAAGCTATGATTATTTGCGCTGCCAAGTATGTCTCTTAATTTACTGTTTTAAAAGAAAATCAAACTGTGTGATTACAAATATATTTGTTTTTGTTCTAAATTTAATTCCTTTCCGTACGACTTTACTCATTAACTGTATTTTGTTTTTATAATATTGTTACCCTCCCCAGGGGTGTGTTCCAGTTTGGAATAAAACATAATACAATACAATACAATACAATTAAACCCCTCTATGTCCCAACTCTCTCAATCATGTTAATAAACAGCTCTATTTTTTACACAGGTGAGAACAGAATGTGAGATGCTTACAAAATTTAAATGAGTTTGCAGGGTCAAGCATACATGTAAAAGTTCAATAAATACTCAGTTCAACTTACATGCTCGTTCAAACTGTATGCGATGAAGAGCATTGCCGTACTTGTTTCTACCCTGGCATTGGTATGGCAAGAAGTCATTCACTCCTGTATCAACCTATGAGAAGTACATGTTAAACAATAATATCAAGTTATTAATGGATGATATTGTTGCACCCAAAAAGTTGCTCACTGCAATGGCGTCTGTTACAATGTAGTTTCCTATTGCAATGTTTAGATATGTAAATTTTCCATTTTTATCTTTGTAATGGACAATAAATTAAATTAAATTGCAATGCAAGATTCTCACTTCAATCAAAATTTTCCCATCTTTTGTCAACAGCAATCCACAATATTACTTAAGTAGTGACATTCACTCGGAACCCAGGGCTAATTCATATAGTACACCAAATCTTTGTCATCGAAGTTGCAAGAGAATAAGGACAAATGAAAGAAAAAACACAATTTTTTGCACAAATTTGTTTGCTTTCAGATGCCTAAAAAGGGCATCAGGCCTGAAGTCTTTTAATATTTGAGTGAGAAATTACCTCTTTTTAAAAACTATACATTACTTCAGAGGGAGCTGTTTCAATGTTTTATACTATCACCAGCTCTCCATTGCTTGTTATCAAGTCAATTTTTATGCTAGTATATATTTTCACTATTTACCAATGTGTCCAGTGCCTTTAAATGCTCCTACTAATTTCATTGTCTAGAACTTACATAGAGAGTGCTTGAACCGTTTCTGAAGTCGTAGATGGTGGCATTTCCAGCGACGTCACCGACCGTGCCGTAAAGCGGTTGGCTATTGACGTACCACCTGACTGAGGGTATGGGAAAACCATACCAGTGACACGTCATGTTGATCTGGCGACCAACCCATGAGTATACTTTACCGGGCGTATAATCTAGGTTGATGATGGGTGCGTCTGGAAATAAGAAAGGGTACAAAAAGTAAAGTCTGCCAAAAGCAATTATGGTTTCTCAGGCCGCTGTTTATATCCAGTTTCCTTGGCTTTAAAGGAACACGTTGCCTTGGATCGGACGAGTTGGTCTATAAAAAGTGTTTGAAACCATTTGTTATGAAATGCATATGGCCGGTTAGAAAGATGTTTTAAAAGTACGTCACGAACTAACACAGTCGGCCATTTATGGGAGTCAACCATTTATGGGAGTCAAAAATTTGACTCCCATAAATGGCCGACTGTGTTAGTCGACGAGGTAAAAGGAAAACCGTGCAATTTTGAGTGATACTTGTGTGGATCATTATATTCTACTTTTAAAACATCTTTCTAATCATATGCATTTCATAACAACCGGTTTCAAATGCTTTTAAAAGACCAACTCGACCGATCCAAGGCAACGTGTTCCTTTAAAGGGAAGGTTCACTATTGGTAATTATCAAAGACCAGTCTTCTCACTTAATGTATCTCAACATATGTATAAAATAAAAAACCTGTGAAAATTTGAACTCAATTGGTCATTGGAGTGTCATTGGAATAAAAGACTTCTAGCTAGAAGTCTTTTACTATTTTAGTGAGAAATTGCCTCTTTTTCAAAAACTACGTTTCTTCAGAGGGAGTCGTTTCCCACAATGTTTTATACTACCAACAGCTCTCCAATGCTAGAACCCAAGTAAGTTTTTTAAGTTAATATTTGTTTTGAGTAATTACCAAACGTGTACATTCCCTTTAACAACTGAAAATATTTGTATTCCCTCTGGCTAGAATGCCAGTCTATCGCAGAATACTCCCCAGCTCTCGCCGGTACCCACTTGTCAGTTTGTACTCCGGGATTCAGTGAAGCAATTATGATAAAGTGCCTTGCTCTAGGACACAAGTGTTGCAAATGACCAGGCCAGGATTTAAACCCACATTCTGTGAATTACATAAATTGAGTCCAATGATGGTTAAAGGAACACGTTGCCTTGGATCGGTCGAGTTGGTGTTTGCAAAGCGTTCTGTAACCATTTGTGATAAAAATGCATGTGGATAGGAAGATGTTGTAAAAGTAGAATACAATGATCTACACAAATATGCCTCAAAATTGCGTCGTTTTCTTTTTACCTCGTTGACTAACACGGTCGGCCATTTATGGGAGTCAAACATTCTTTTTATAGACCAACTCGTCCGATCCAAGGCAACGTGTTCCTTTAAGTGTCTTGCTTAAAGACAGTGGACACTATTGGTAATTGTCAAAGACTAGCCTTTACAGTTGGTGTATCTCAACATATATGCATAAAATAACAAACCTGTGAAAATTTGAGCTCAATCGGTCATAGTTGCGAGATAATAATGAAAAAAGAAACACCCTTGTCACACGAAGTTGTGTGCGTTTAGATGGTTGATTTTGAGACCTCAAGTTCTAAACTTGAGGTCTCGAAATCGAATTCGTGGAAAATTAGTTCTTTCTCCAAAACTATGGCACTTCAGAGGGAGCTGTTTCTCACAATGTTTTATACCACCAACCTCTCCCCATTACTTGTCACCAAGAAAGGTTTTATGCTAATAATTATTTTGAGTAATTACCAATAGTGTCCACTGCCTTTAAGGACAATAGTGTCAAGACCGGGTCTCAAACCCACACTATGCCGATCAGAAACACCAGAGCTTGAAACTGATGCTCTTAACCGCTAGGCTATGACACGCCACATGGGATTTTAGTTTGGTTTGCATGATCCCTCAGCCATGATACACCATAATTCTCTTAAGCACACACAAATTAGGTTTGCAGAAACAAGTTAACATCCAAAATGCCATAAAATGTGTCTTGTTGTTTTCACTTAGCAGAAATAATTGCTAAGCACAATCTGCTTCACAAATTGAGTGAGGAAACCAGCCACAACAATCGTAAATTTGGCTGGTAATCTATTTCTGCTAAACAATAAAATTCTGTGCTTAGCAAGTTTTGTTGTGCCTACGGGCCTAAATCAGAAACACCAGTGTAAATTATAAAGTCACCTTCAAAATCACAGGCATACAACTTACATCTGACATTCAGCATGCTGTCGACTGCTGCGTACCCGCCGTTGTTTCTGGCAAAGCAAGTGTAGGGTCCTTCGTCCCCTCGGTGAATCCCATCAATAGTGAGTGAGATACTTCCTGGGTTGCCAGTCCCCGATCCTGACTCGTCTTGTATGGTGATTCTGGAGTCAACCTAACATGGTTTAAAGGGAAGGTACACGTTTAGTAATTATCAAAGACCAGTCTTCTCACTTACTGTATCTGAACGTATGCATAAAATAACCAACCTGTGAAAATTTGAGCTCAATCGGTCGTCGAAGTTGCGAGATAATAATGAAAGAAAAAACACCCTTGTCACACGAAGTTGTGCGCTTTCAGATGCTTGATTTTGACACCTCAAATTCTAAATCTGAGGTCTCATTATTATTATTATTATCTTTAAATCCATGTACATTGTAAGTTTAATGTAAATATGTGGACATTGTGTTTTGTGTCATACAAAAAGTACCCGAACCCTTTAATCATCACTTATCTGTATGTATATGAAAATATAAAGTGAAAGAAAACAAACAAACAAACAAACAAACAAACAAACAAACTAACCTGTACACCCATCGGCAGCCACTTCTCAAACCGCTTCCACTGCAGTACAAGATGCTCCTGATCTCCTCGTTGGATATCGCAGAAGAACATCACCGTCTGTCCTTCCTCTCTCTCCAACGTCACCGCCCTGGTTGGCGTCGGCGGGATATCAACAGTCAGCTCCCCATCTCGTCGATCAAACCCCGCTTCGTTCTCGACGTGACACGTGTATCGTTTCTCATCATCTTCTTGGAGGTCGGTGATCATCAATCGCCGCCCTTCTTCTTGGACGATGTATTTGACTCCGTCGTTGAGTTCGACGGTGCCGTCGAACCATGTGTATTCGGGCTGCGGCTCTCCGATGGCCTCGCAGGTGAAGAACGCACTGGTTCCTTCGGTGGCGTTCTTGTTGATCGGTGGGTAGCTTATCCTTGGTTTGACTGTTCAACGTGGGAAACAGAGTTCGTCAAGTGAGATAAACATGAATGTGCTTACTCTCTTTAAAGGCACTGGACACCCAAAATGCCATTCTACGTGTACCGTTTGTAGCTGGTATCCTGCTGATTTTCGTTCAGCAGAAAGGAAATGTCTAAGCTCTTTAAGCAGCTTTATGAAAATGGGACCATGTTTCAATTGATTGTTGTTGAACTGAGGACTGCACAACTGATTAGCTTTACTTAGGTCGACTTGGTGGAAAGACGGTGTTCTGGGTGCACGGCAAAGTGCAGAGTCGGAGGCACTCGTCGGAGAGGTGGTTCGTGGGGGCCAGCGGCGCTCCGCCTCCCACGAGTGTTACACTCGTCGGAGAGGTGGCTCATGGGGGCCAGCGGCGCTCCGTCTCCCACGAGCGTTACACTCGTCGGAGAGGTGGCTCATGGGGGCCAGCGGCGCTCCGTCTCCAACGAGCGTTACACTCGTCGGAGAGGTGGCTCGTGGGGGCCAGCGGCGCTCCGTCTCCCACGAGCGTTACACTCGTCGGAGAGGGTGCTCGTGGGGGCCGCCTAATACATGTACAGCTATAGACCTTTTGGCTAATACCATTGCGCAAGCGCAAACTGTTGAATGAGGTGCATTGTGTGATAGCTATGGATCAAATTTGATAACCAGTTAGACCACAGGTCACCTAATTCCAAACCTTACGCACGCGCCCAAGTATTTGCGAAAAAAGGTCTATAATCAGAGTCCAACAGTTTTGGTCTTGAGTTACTGACTGGTGTTGGGCTCACTATCTATTTACTGTCAAAATACAAACTTGTTAAGGCTGTTTTCTTATTTACAAACTCGTTTTATAATTGTTAACTGTCTGGTTTACCTTGTTTATTTGTTTACAAAATTGTGAACTTGTTAACAAACTTGTTTACCATTAGTAATTATTGCGAAACTTTGTCATCTCATGTGCTTGTTTACATGTAATTGTCTACAAAG
Source organism: Asterias rubens (assembly GCF_902459465.1). Lineage (NCBI taxonomy): Eukaryota > Metazoa > Echinodermata > Asteroidea > Forcipulatida > Asteriidae > Asterias > Asterias rubens. The sequence goes on from NC_047078.1 coordinate 10,203,964, forward strand.
TGTTTACCCTTTTACAAGGTTTGTTTAAAACTTCTTTATGAACTTGTTTACAAACTTGTTTACCTTGAACGTCAGCAAAGATCCGAAGGTTCTCGGAGGCGCCAACATTTGGGACAGTCCCCTGGCAAATATAATCCCCTTCGTCATCTAAAGTGACGTTATCGATCGTCAAGCCATACATTGGAGTGATTAGAAAGCGCCCTCCTGTGACAGAAAAAAAACAAAAAACATTGTTACACGTTAACTATCGTTATCTTAAGCATGAAACCAAGATGCCTCTCACGGTGTCAAGATTCTCTATTGAGTGATACTTCAAGGAGGCAACAAAGGCGATTGTCTTGGTGCCCTTGAAATGTTCCAGTAGAAATTTACAATTTCCTCATAGGATGCCCTTTACCAAGGAGAAAATGCCTTGGTGCCCTCGCCGGTTAAAAAAACGAAGCAAAGAGCAGGGATGCCAGGGACTTTTTTCTTCAGAGCCTGAAAAAAAATGTGCTGCGAAGGAAAGGAGGCCAACCCCCCCCCCCCCCCCCCCCAGACGCCAAACAATACAAAAAAAAACATAACAGCGATCTTTTTTATAAAACAGAAAATTCTGACGGCAAGTTGGCGGCACATATATTTTCTCAGGCCAGATGAAATACGGAGCGCTGAAATCTGTTTTCAATAAAATATATTTTCTCCGGCCAGATGAAATACGGAGCGCCGGAAATCTGTTTTCAATAAATATATTTTCTCCGGTCTAATGAAATACGGAGCGCCGGAAAAATTTGGGGAAAATTTTTAAAAGCAGGAATTCTGGCAATGACCGAAAAACCGGCATCCCTGATAGAGGCATGTGTCATACATGTTTAGTCGTCCACAAAATCCAAAGTAAACTTTCCTTATCATAAGGAAAGTTTACTTTGCATTGTGTTGCGACTAAACATCTAAGTTTTGAAATGAAACTAACCATTCAGAATGGGTCCGTTGGGACCCAACCAGTCTACAATGGTGTCCGGATCTCCTTCCATAGTGCAATCCAAGTTACCAGCTTCATGATAGATCAACACTTGCTGCTTCTCAGCTGCCTCAAAGGGGAACGACACTTGCTCTGATAGAAGAAACAAACACACACACAAACAATATTAATTTTGATGGGTTTTGGGCTGTTGTGGCAAAGCAGTCCTGGGGATGTGGAATTAAGTTTTGTCACTTACAGAATGTGGGTTGGAATCCTGGCCTGGTCACTCAAGCGTCGCACTTGTGTCCTTGAGCAAGGCACTTAATTTCTTATTAATTACTACATTGTATAAGAAAAAGGAACTAAAATGAGGGTACCAAATTTTTTTTTAAATGAGAAGCTATTCTAACTGTAGGCATTGATGGTGATGGACTTACTGCTCCGTGAGCCTGGCAGTCACACCCTCCCTTGCAGCTCTCAATGATGTTGTTGATTACGGACCGATTCGAACCCACAACCTTTGCATTGCTAGAGCAGGGCCCAATATCATGGCTCTGCTTACCGCCGAATTCCGCGCTTACGATCACGATTCCCTGCTTCCGTTAGCGCCGATTCTGTGCTTACAGTAAGCAGAGTCATGAAATTGAGCCCAGATGTCTTACCACTAGACCACTGAAACTAGAGCCCCAATGCTAAAGGCAGTTTAAATCCTAGCAGCGAGTGCCACAAATTTAATGGATGTTAATTTTTGCACTACAAGTTTTCCTAGACGTACAAAACATGAATAGCAAACACTGGTCGTGGCCGAGCGGATAAGAGCACCTAACTCAGGGTCTGGTATTTCTGATCAGCAGAGTGTGGGTTCGAGTCCCAGTCGTGACACTTGTGTCCTTTAGCAAGACAATACTATTTATTCTAATTGCTGCGTCCTTCGGATGGAACATAAAGCTGAAGGTCCCAGTACATGCAGTACATGTAATGTATAATGCACATAAAAGAGCCCAGTGCACTTATCGTAAAGAGAAGGGGATCACCCTGGTGTTCCATGTTTGATTGGCAGCATATTGCACCACAGCACCTTGTAAACCATTTCATGGTGGTATTAGGTCTCATTCTTCAAAACGTAGCTCCACATACCTTGCAGGAAATAATACTGAGCGCATTGATACACGCCTAGAGGTGTGATGGACTCAGCATCACCGTTAGCCTGGCAATCATACCCTCCCTCCCAGCTCTCAATGATGCTGTTAATTACGGATTACATGTACTGTATTATTATTATTACTTACTGAAGACATTGATGTTGATGGACTCAGCATCACCATTAGCCTGGCAATCATACCCTCCCGCCCAGCTCTCTATGATGTTGTTAATCTGAAGACGAGTGACTTTCTGAGCTGTCTCTGGATCGGTTGAATGAACTACGTACATGTCCAGAGAGCCACCTGTTTACAAAGAGAACAATATTTTATTTATTTTATTTATGTCATCTTTAACGAGGGTAAACTACGATCAGCGCCGAGCACTGCTTTCCATGGAGGCCCTCAGTTCAAAAAATGTATAACAAACATAACATATTTACAAAATTTTTCAAAAAAGGAAAGACACCATGGTCTCCTGCTTATGAGTAGGTACATGTACTGTAGGCCTGGGTAACCTTATTCTGGTAAGCATTTAAAAATACTATTTTATGTACAAAATTAGACTGGGTATCCTACTTATTTTTGCTTCTGTTTTTTTTTAAAGCTCAGCTTTCTGAAAATGGGCCCTTGGCAGTACAAAACTTACCTCCTCCGTATGTTCCGATGGGCTGATTGTAAGGATTAATCCACTGTGGTTGTTCACCCGTTTGGGAGTTTAGGTTGGTACAAGTTACAGATGCACTGGCCCCTTCAGCAACGTTGAATGTAGCATAGATTGGCACTATCCTCAAGGCACCATCTGAAAGTTCCACAAATTACAAAAACAAAAGACTTCATTCAACTTGGAATTAACATTACTTAATGTACTTTGTCATCCTTTATGAAGTGACATTAATGTGAACAGTATGAATAATGTTTCACATCCGAATAACACAGTAGGTTCTCCTCTGTTTTTCTTTTCTTCTTCAAAACTGTACGACATTTGGGACCCATTTATTTCTAACTGAAGGTCTTCATAATTTTTTCATGTAGATTGTACATACACTGTACTTGGTGTTTATCATGGTTTTAAAAGCTCTGCTTCACAGTCTCCAGAGCATTCTATTCATGGTTTTCACTTCATGTTTTTCATAACAAAAGAAGAAGTGGGTTGCACTGGTTTTTCTCACGCAATGGGCAAAGTGAGAGTGGTTTTATTAGGGTGAACACACAGCAGCTTTTTCTCTGCTTATAAAATTGTAACCGGGTACAGTAGTGTTAAGGAAGAGTCCTACATGTACAAGTAACATTCAATATAGGAAGTGAATGATTTCCCAATGTATAGTTTGTACATCGTATGTCATAGAAATGCTAAACAAAAAGTATCAGTTGCTACCCAAAAAAAAAAGACATGATTTGGTTCTCAACATTAGCATCCAGTGTGCGCAAAGCAAGTTCAGTTAAAACGTAAAAGAAATTGCTTGCAATATTGCTTGATAAAATCGTGTAATAGGGACCTATTTGTACATCCCACATCATTGTAATGTCAGGAGAGCATTGTTTAGAACAAACAAGTAGGCTACAGTACAACTTGGAGAGTACAACATTGCAAACCGTACAATGTACTTCATATACTTGCACAATCACAATGCCACAATACAATATCACTTTGCGATGTCAACTGTCGTGCTAATTTTGTATTCACGTTCAAGACCAAATTCCAAAGTACAATCGGTAACATGTTATGAATAACAGACATAGACTTTAGTTATTTATTGCCAAACAACGCCAATGGCAACATCACAACTCTCTATACAAACACAGTGCACCCAGTCATGGCAGTTCAATAACTCTGTATTATAACAGACCATGACCGCACTGAGTGGTACTGAATAGCAACTCCAAGTCTAGATAAACAACTTTTGTGAACACCACACAAAGGGGTAACAGGTATGGACAAAGGAACACATTTCAATGCACAATCTTCTGACCAGCCACATTCAGTATGCATTCATTTGGTTGATTTTATGCAATGCATTGAAAATGAGAAACCTCAAACCTCAGGGCACAGCGATTATTTCCCCTGCATACATTAATCAATGACACCCAGAGCAACAGACCGATCCTCTTAAGCTTCGCCCCATCCTACGTATTGACCAATCACAACCCATTACACAGCCAAAAGTCTGACACTATAAAGTCCGACATGCATGCGCGTATGCTTGATTTAATGCAATGCATTGAAAATGAGAAACCTCAAACCTCAGGGCACAGTGATTATTTCCCCTGCATACATTAATCAATGACACCCAGAGCAATAGACCGGTCCACTTAAGCTCCGCCCCAAAACGTATTGACCAATCACAACCCATTACACAACCAAAAGTCTGACCCTATTAAAGTGATTTTTGGGGTTGAACAAAGAATTGACTAGAGTAGGATTCGAACCAGCGACCTCCGGATTAACGTGCTGGCGCTCTACCAACTGAGCTATCTAGCCCTATATTGGTCAATTCTTTGTTCAACCCCAAAACAAAATCATTTACAAATTTACCCAGTCAGTTTCCCTTGTGGTTTATATTGATACTATTAAAGTCTGACATGCATCCGCGTATGCTTTTAGGGTGCGTGGCAGAGTTGTGCAGAATGGCATTGGAGAGGTTCACGTGTTCTTGCTCACATGTGCGCCATGGGCGGAGCCTAATGGATTGGTCTATTGCTTGAGTGTGGTGCCCTCTCAAGGTTCCAATACAAACTTACATTTAACCCATACTGTACAATGTGGAAGTGCCCCTTAAGAAAAATGATATGCCCCTTAGAGAGCGCAGCTCAAGGCCTGTACAAGTATTTTAATCTGGGCAAGTTTAAAAACATTAAAGTCACCTGGAAGTGGTATTTTTTCAAAATAAAGCTTTTGTCACTAATATATGTGTTTTGATGAGTGGAATGTGAATAAACAGTTAACTAAGGTTTTAAAAACTCAGTTCTTATGTTATTTACAAATTTAAGAGTAGACCCCGACCCGAGAGGGCGCTGTTCGTGACGTCAATCGAGGCAGACTTTGCCGTAATGCGTAGAGTAAACACAATTGCAAAGTACATGTACGGACCAAGTCGTGAGTCGGCAATGCCGACCAGGCGTATTGCTGCTGAATGCAGAAAAACACTTTTTGAAATGTACCAACTTGCGACTTGGATGTACATGTACTTTGCACGTGTGTTTACTATACGCATTGCAGGCAAAGTCTGCCTCGATTGACAAAAGGGGTAGGCGGAGTCAGCCCCCCAAACAACTTTATATATTTTTTAAACATATAAATCGTGACAAACAATTACTAAAAAAATTGTTTTATTGTTCGTAAGCATATCCTCTTATGTTTGAAAGAAAAAAAATATTTCCAGGTGACTTTAAACATTGTATGGTCCCTGTCTTTGATTGACCATATTTTCTTCAAATCTAAAAGTGCAGTTTCACAAAGCATTTGTATTTTTATAGGGCTCTTGTTTTATTATTTTGAACATTAAAGGCGCTGTATGAAAAAGGCAGTGTGAAACCGAAGGATAATTGATTTGTTTAATTTAAGTTTTGTTTCCGTCCACTTCCTTGTTTCTGCACACAGAAACCTTGCACACGTTTCTGCACACAGGAACCGATTCAGATTCACAATCGACATGATCGATAGGCTCTTTAATTATCAGAATTAACTTTTCCATCCCAGAATTCAGAGACCGTTTAAGATTTCTTTTTTTTTTAAATGAAAAGTTTATTTTTACGATAAAATAGACATTCTACAATATGGTCATGGCGGTGTACATTTCCCATGATTACAATAAATTATATTTTTAGTTAGAGGGAAATAAAGTCCGAAATTGTAATTAGCACAGATGCCATGTTCAGAGGCCAGCTATGCGTAAGATTTTTTTACCAGGTACATGTACATGTACCCTACAGTACCAGACTCCCTTCCCAAACTTTTTGTAATAAATAAATAAAAATAAAATCAAAAATAGGTCAGAGATAAAACTCACAAGTGATGACGCCCGACGACAACTGCCGGCAACAAATTAATTTTTTTGTATTTAATTAAATCAACAATAATTAAAGAAACTAATGAAAATGACAATTCTAGCTACTGACAAAACAAAGTAAAAACTTCCATATGGCGCCACCACTTTTTCATTAGAAATTAGAATAGATATGTGATGTGATCTAAAATAGGTGTAATTTACCTCAAGTCAATATATCCCTTTTTGTAAAAATGATTGAAACAGTGGTGGCGCCATACAGAAAGTTATCCCAAAACAAAACCAACATATTTTTACAGAACAAGACAAGCATTTTAATTTTGCAAGAGAGAGAAGAAAGAGGAAAGCGGTGCCAGAAAACTGCCAAAATGGGCATCATTTTTTATTTTATTTTTGGCGGGTGGATTGTTTTTAGTTCATGGCGAACTTGTAAGTAGACAGAGGACCAGCATTTCCTTTAGAATAGTGTAAAAATTAGCTTATCAATTTTAGTAACAGTATAATTTGACATGTTTGACGCGGACAATATGAAAGTATTGTCCGGAAACTGGACATATCCGTGACAGCACGTTGACATTTATATAGACTGAACACAAAAATTAATTGTAAAAATGTGGTGTTTTTATCGTTTTATTCGAACCTTACCTGTAATGCTTGAAGCGTACACAATCAGAAGTAATATCCTCCACGAAAACATGATTCTTAGCAATATTTACACATCAGAAACGGAGGGAAAAGAACGTTAAAACGTTCGTTTTAACACAAACGTTATCTCACTGCTGAATTTTTGGTGAAATTAATAATACAAAATGTCAGCCAATCAGATGACGTAATTTTGACCTTTGCACTTTTTGTTTGTTATAAAAAAAAGGCTGAGGTGCTGACTGGTACTGAATCACGCGCCTAAAATAGTAACTGTTTTGAAAACAATTATAGCAATATTGACGCAGAAAAAGAAAGTGTTTACCAACATTCTTTATATTTTGGGGTGTTTCAACGTTGAAACATGGTTGAAATAATGTCAAAAAAGGGCAGATAACATGAAGCAACGTAGTTGCTCAACAGAGGGCGCTCGTCATCTTTTTTGTGACCAATGTATTCTCTGCATCACTGCGGCAGCAGATTTATTATCTTGCAAGCCGAATTGCCATTGTCAATAAATACGGTGCTGCCCCCTGCAGTCGGGCTAGTGTAAAGCGGATGTCCCGCGGTAACCAAACTTATTCCTAGTAGGCATAATAATGTGAAACAGCGAATTCCCTGTGACACCTGCTCATGTTTCGAGGCGGGTTTTTTGCTCAAAATTCCACTGTGACAATGTATGTGCAAAGTAATTGACAGGTTCCGAACATACTTGTGAAATTTACGTGTACGGCTCACGGTGTACAATGAAACAGACGTTCTTTGTGCCCATCTTGGCAACTAAACGTAAATAACTCTGTTTACAAGAAGAACACACCACAAGATGGTAAAGCAAACTTTATTCAGAAGTTTGTACAATATCAGTTAGTGCTGCCGGGTTGAGGGCACTCTTTAAGTCTAACGGTCGCCAGATTCGGAACCATAGGTAGGTAGTCTGAACATCGGACGTACGCATTTCGAGGCCCGTGAATTTGCAGTGATTATGATTATATAAACCTATAGATTATACGTCAAATCGACGACAGAAATCAATTTGGCTCGTTTTCCCTACGTATCTCCACATAAGGATCACGGGGCCTTGAAGTATACGTCCGCTGTCAAACTGTATATAGGCACCGGTCTACGGTTCCGAATCTGACGACTTAAAGATGCTACGTTAGATTTGTTGCCGGTTTGACCCAACAATTTTGATTTAAAATTCAATAGGTATTTTGATTGGGGTCAAGAAAGTTACAAGCTTTCATTGAGCCATTGCTCGAAAAAGTCCGCAAATTATTAGTACCAGTGAAATAAAGTGCTCAAAATTAGTTTTTGTCGGGATCCCGACAAAATCACGTGACCAATTCTTATGTGTTTTATAAGAAATGTTTTTTGTCATGGTTCCTGACCATTAAAAGTATAAGTTCAACTTGTTTTCGTTAGAGCGGGTGATACTCTTTGAAATAACATTCATTAAAAATTGTGTATAAAAACGTAAAACCAAACTGAATTTTGCAGGAAAAAGGTAATCAGGACACTGAGGCCTTGGACATCTTCGGAAATTATCAAAGACCAGTTTCTCATTTGCATCTCATCTGCATAAAATAACAAACCTGTGAAAATTTGAACTCTTTGGTCGTCAAAGTTGCGAGGGAATAATGGGAGGAAAAACCCTCTTGGTGCACACAATGTGTGCTTTCAGATGCTTGAATTCGAGACCTCAGCTGATGTATTTTTGAGTGAGAAATCACCTCTTTTTTAAAAACTGGGTTACTTCAGAGGGGGGCCGTTTCTCACAAAATATTGTTATTACTACACCAACAGCTCTCCATTGCTCGTTTTAAGTAAGTCACATGCTCACAATAATTTTGTAGTTATTACCAGTGTCTTTAATCATTATCCTGCGTGCAAAAATGTTTAATAAGATCAGTGCATTCTCAAGAATAACGTAGTGCTTGAAGTTGTACACCGCGAGGGTCGTAGCAGTGTTTCACTCTGGCCGTCTATTACAGTCTAATTCATACTAAGTTGTCAGCTTCACACACAGTTCCCGAAGCACTTTTTGTCTCTGAGTAAACAAAATAATTATGAACAAACATAATAATAACTAAATGAATTCATTTTTTTTTTGCATATTCAGTGTTTGGTGATTAAAGATGCTATGTCAATATTTTTTGCCCCCCAAAACATTAAAAAATAGATTTTTTTGAGTGAATGGTATTTCAAAGAGTATCCCCCGCTCTACTTTTAATGGTCAGGAACCATGACAAAAATTTAAAACGTTTCTTATAAAACACATAAGAATTGGTCACGTGATATATTTGTCGGGATCCCGACAAAAACTAATTTGGATCCTGACAAAAACTAATTTGGAGCACTTTATTTCACTGCTACTAATAATTGGCGGACTTTTTCGAGCAATGGCTCAAATGAAAGCTTGTAACTTTCTCGACCCCCATCAAAATACCTATTGAATTTTAAATCAAACTTTTTGGGGTAAAATCGGCAAAAAATCTGACATAGCATCTTTAAAGCCATTATACACTTTCGGTACAGAAAAAAAAAAAAGTTCACAGATTTACAAATAATTTACAGGGTTTACAGAAGGTAATGGTGAAAGACTTCTCTTGAAATATTGTTCCATGAAATGCTTTACTTTTTGAGAAAACATTAAAACAATATAAATTCTCGTTCGCGAGAATTACGGATTTATTTTAAACACATGTCATGACATGGCGAAACGCGCGGAAACAAGAATGGGTTTTACCGTTATTTTCTCCCGACTCCGATGACCGATTGAACCTAAATTTTCACAGGTTTGTTATTTTTATATATAAGTTGTGATGCACGAAGTGTGGGACTTGGACATTACTGTTTACCGAAAGGGTATAATGGCTTTAACTTTTTCCAAACAGCACACATTTAAAGAAAGGGTATAATGGCTTTAACTTTTTCCAAACAGCACACATTTTAAAGATATATTCTATATAGGCAAAATGTTGTTTTACCTGTTCGAGTTTGGAGCGTAGTTCTGCAACCTGCCTCTCTGACTTGTTGCCATATCCCGTAGGATTAATCATACTCACACGAATGCTTTTATCATCGAGAGTGAACAACAGGTACAACTGTAAAATACAAAATAAATAAAGGTACAGGACACCTTTGATAATAATTGTCAAAGTCAAGTATTCTCACTTGGTTTCCCTACATTTATGCATAAAATAACAAACCATTGAAATAAATTAATTTCACTGAATGATTGCACAAAAAAATTACGTTTCTTCAAATTTCAGTATTCTCACTTGCTTTCCCTACATTATGCATAAAATAACAAACCATTGAAATAAATTAATTTCACTGAATGATTGCACAAAAAATTACGTTTCTTTAGAGGGAGCCATTTTTCACAGTTTTTTATATTATCAACAACTCATTTTTTTTTCATGTACGTTTTTATGCTATCAATTAATTTGAGTAATTACAAATTAATAGTGTCATAAAGTGCCTTGTTTAGAGTGTCGAAGATTAAAATAAATACAAACAAAAGAAAGAAATGTGTTCGACTTAATTTACATAAACGGTACAAAGGTCACTATGAATAAATTATAGTGACCTTAGTGCCGTTTATGTAAATTATTGTGTTTGGAAATCAGACCAATGTGTCTCATTATTTTTTTGATCGTACAATCAACTTTCTCACCTTTGGGATGAAATTTAGGAACAGCACAACTGTGTTGACCAACACAATGGCTGCTGAGGGAACCACATACGTCATGTTGACGTCGTCACCCAGTATGGTCATCGTTGGAACGGTCAGCGCGATGGTCAGTGAGACAATGTACACAGAGGCTGCGATGTATTTACCTAAATTTGTGGAGGAAAAATCGTAAATGTTGTTTTTAGGGCTTGTTCTTACTAAAGAACGAAGCTCTTGTTTAGAAGTTGGAAAGTATACTATTTAAAGTCACAAAGACCGGAAAATAAATGCCAGCATAATTTATGGCTGGTATCCTACTTAATTTTGCGTAGAGTATTTTGTTCAGCAGGTTTGTCCCCCGGCGATGCGGTCCCCCCCATAAAGGGTGCGTTCGTTTAGCTTCCCTGGGTCGACCCCGGTGTGTGGAGTTTTTTTTTCCAGGACGAACGTGTGCAGATAACTACCCACGTTCATCCTGGAATAAAAACCCGCCACACACCGGGGTCGACCCAGGGGAGCTAAACGAACGCACCCAAAAATGGCAAACTGTGAACAAGCGTTCTTCCGATAGAGCGCCCTCTTTTGAATCCTCCTTTTTTACCCCCATGTTAAGTTCTCACAAGGGGACACAATCTCCTGCCGACAGAATTCCCTGGCGCACCAGTATAAATTTCTGCCGGTGTTAGGGACATTATTATAGCCTTAAGAATTTACTTACTATCATTTAGCTGTGATATGCAAATATTTCTCGTTTCCCAGGCTAAGAAGAGGCCAAAGGTCAACAGAACACCTTTCACGCCGTAGAGGGCCATTATGAAGTACTGCCCATGGGTACTGGTGCAATACCTTACCACAGGGACGTTGAATATTTCCTTCTCGGGCTCAGTCATATCAAGCTGTTTAAATATATATATATATTTTGATACGGTTAAGCTGTTGGAATTATTTATTGGTTTACTTCATAAAACAACAATACAATGGATGTACAGTGTGACAACCGATAGGTTGAATTTCACGGGGTACATTACGAATCATTTCTTTACTTCAAGTAGCTTAAAATGATAAAGTAACACACAATTTGCAACAAGCAAGTAATCATATATAATACAACTAAAACAACTTACAATCAACCAACAAAATACCATTACAAGAATATGAATTCAACAAACAAAACAAAACATTGGGGATAAAGAACTCATTGTTGATACCAAGCAGTGTGTAAAAAACACGAAAAAAACAACACTTTTGAAACAGAATATTAATTTTATTGATATGACAATATTTCACTACTACGCAAGGTATTTTCACCATTGCTTCGTCCTTTGCATGGGTCGTACAGCCGTTGGTCCCGTTTGTTGTGTAACACACGTAAATTAATAAACCAATGCACTTACCAGTGGCTCCAAATTGATATTCGTCACCGCCGCTGTGTCCATCGTAATCCATAGGATGAAAATAGCGCCATCCACGACAGCAATCATCAACACCCCAAGTATAAGTTTCCAGTCAGGTAGATCCTTTGTTTGTTTGTTTGTTTGTTTGTTTGTTTGTTTGTTTGTTTGTTTGTTTGTTTGTTTGTTTGTTTGTTTGTTTGTTTGTTTGTTTGTTTGTTTGTTTGTTTGTTTGTTTGTTGTTTGTTTGTTTGTTTGTTTGTTTGTTTGTTTGTTTGTTTGTTTGTTTGTTTGTTGTTTGTTTGTTTGTTTGTTTGTTTGTTTGTTTGTTGTTTGTTTGTTTGTTTGTTTGTTTGTTTGTTTGTTTGTTTGTTTGTTTGTTTGTTTGTTTGTTTGTTTGTTTGTTTGTTTGTTTGTTTGTTTGTTTGTTTGTTTGTTTGTTTGTTTGTTTGTTTGTTTGTTTGTTTGTTTGTTTGTTTGTTTGTTTGTTTGTTTGTTTGTTTGTTTGTTTGTTTGTTTGTTTGTTTGTTTGTTTGTTTGTTTGTTTGTTTGTTTGTTTGTTTGTTTGTTTGTTTGTTTGTTTGTTTGTTTGTTTGTTTGTTTGTTTGTTTCGAGAAAAGCAGTAAAACAAAAGTTAAAAATGGAAAACATGAGGATTAGGGCAAACCCCTTAAAGTCACCTGGAAATATAAAAAAAAATCTTTCAAACATAAGAGTACATGCTGACGAACAATAAAACAATTTTTTTAGTAATTGTTTGTCACGATTTATATGTTAACAAAATATATAAAGTTGTTTGGGGGCTTACTCCGCCTATCCCTTTTGTGACGTCAATCGAGGCAGACTTTGCCTGCAATGCGTATAGTAAACACACGTGCAAAGTACATGTACGTCCAAGTCGTGAGTTGGTACATTTCAAAAAGTGTTTTTCTGCATTCAGCAGCAATACACCTGGCCGGCATTGCCGGAAAAAAAAACAATTTTCTTTTTTTTTGAAACGTACAAACTCACGACTTGGTCCGTACATGTACTTTGCAATTGTGTTTACTCTACGCATTACAGGCAAAGTCTGCCTCGATTGACGTCACGAACAGCGCCCTCTCGGGTCGGGGTCTACTCTTAAATTTGTAAATAACATAAGAACTGATTTTTTTAAAACCTTAGTTAACTGTTTATTCCATTCCACTCATCAAAACACATATATTAGTGACAAAAGCTTTATTTTGAAAAAATACTACTTCCAGGTGACTTTAAAGTACAGACTATTAATTTAGCCATAATGCGAGCTATATTTAAAAAAAAAATTGTCTGGTATACGTCACAAGTTACCACTTACATTTGAATTCCTCAGACTATAGAGACAGTGCTATGTCAGAATGGTTCGGTGCAAGCCTTTGCAAAGCAACCTCCAGATGAGCAAACCCTAGTACCATTGTGTCATGCACATCCATTCAGAATTGTGTATGGGTGTTCACATTCTCGAACGTAACTATGCAAAAGCTTGCCGGGAGTCATGAAACATAATATAGCAACTGTCTATTAAGTCGTAACGTGTGATAAAGCACGCACGTCAGTGTATGTACCAGACAAACTTGATTCAAATTCTAACACGCAATAATGGCTTATTGTTTCAGAACGACTCCAAGATAATTATTGACGGATTAAATTGTTCTATCCGTGTTTTTGTTTTTCCCTTACAATTTGCTTGAACTGCTTGACTGCTACGGTAAAGATTGCGTGTATACGGTAGGTCTTCATGAAGACAGAACCAAAGGCAAGAGACAAACCAACAGATATCAGCATTCGCTCAACCTGCAACAGCAGACATGTTTAAATTATTAATAAAGGCAGTAGACACTATTGTTAATTATTACTCAACATTATTTTTATCATAAAAACTTACATGGTATCAAGCAATGGAGAGCTGTTGATAGTACAAAACATTGTGAGAAACGGCTCCCTCTGAAGTAGCGTAGTTTTCGAGAAAAAAGTAATTTTCCACTGAAATAATTTTTTGAATTTGATTTCGAGACCCCAGAATTAGATTTGAAGGTCCCGAAATCAAGCATCTGAAAGCACACAACTTCGTGTGACAAGGGTGTTTTTTTTTTATTCTATTAATATCTCGCAACTTCGACGACCAATTGAGTTAAAATTTTCACAGTGTTTTTTTTTTTTTGTGCATAATGTTGAAGTGGGAAGACTGGTCTTTGTTAATTGCTCGGTCAAGGTGAGTGGCAAACATTTTATAAGAACTTACATGACACTTGATGACGATGGCCGAGTCAGTCAGGTTAGTCTTATCCCACCCTGAGGCAAAGACCGACGCGTAGAGAAGCAGACAACCGACCACAGTCAGGTTACTCAGGGAAGGGCTTGACATCTTGATGGCCCTGGAAATGGAATAATCGTTTTATAGACCTTTATCACGGTGTGGCCATCTTTATTTTACTCCATTCCAACTCATTGAAACCAAACTGAGGCTGGACGAAATAATAGTCTGGTGTCGTGTTTGCTCTATGGGTGTAAGCATTCATCACTACTGTGATTTGACACATGGAACATGACCAAGATGGTGACAGCGTGACAAACAAAGGTCTATTGTCGACCAACCTGGGTTCGAGTCAAAATAGTCAACTCTGTAGTTAATTAAAGTCAGACTGGACACTATTGGTAATAATTGTTCGCATAAAAACTTACTTGGCAACAAGCAATGGCACCACTGTTGATAGTATAAACGAATGTAAAAAACGGCTCCCTCTGATCAGAAGTAACGAGAAAGTTTTCGTGAAAAATGTAATTTTCCTCGAATTTGAATACGATACCTCAGAATTAGATGTAGAAATCAATCATTTGAAAGCACACAACTTCAGTGACAAGGGTATTTTTTCTTTTTATCTCGCAACTAAATTGAGTTCAATTTTTTACATGTTTGTTATTTTGTGCATATTTATGTTGAGATACACCAAGTGAGAAGGCTGGGCCCAGTTTCATAGCGCTGCTAAGCACAAAGATTTGCTTAGCACTAAATTTCTTCCTTGATAAAAACAGGATTATCAACCAATCAATCCTCCTTTTGTTGCATGTTGCTTCGTACTGGTATTCAGCTGTGGTGTGCTTGTCTTGAAAATCACGTGGAAATTTGGTTGGCGTTCCTGTTTTTATCACGGGAGAAATGTCATGCTAAGCAAATGTTTGTGCTTAGCAGCGCTATGAAATTGGACCCTGGTCTTTGACAATTACCAATAGTGTCCAGTGTCTTTAATGGTGCAACATGCATACGGTTTGAGCAACAAGTAATACTGTTATGATAGTACCTCCTATGTTTGTATTTGATGTTGATGAAGAGGAACGTCAAACCCATGACAGAGCCGAGTGAGGCGAGAGAGAAGAGCGTGATACGAGCTGTTGAAGATATCTCCTGGATCACTGTCCTTCTAGTAATACCGTCAACTGGGATGTGACCTCCTGGAAACATAAAACAATACTTCTGTTTTCAGTCATTGTTAGAATGATGCAAGCTATGGTCAAGTCACTGTCAATAGACTGGACCGGTACAACTTGGGTTACGAGAAAACTTACGAAAAAAATTTGAAGCCCAAATTGCACATTTGAATGACATCGATTCAAAACAAAAATGAATAAAACGCTCAATGAGCAGTAAAAATCCAAACGGGAATTTAGTTTTATTTATTTCCCACCCCTTTTCATCCCGCACCAACATCTACAACCCCCCCCCCCCCCCACAAGAATTACCCCTGCATGGAACAATCTTCCACTGCCTGTTGTCACTACCCCGCTCTCCCAGTTCAAAATCCACTCTTAATCTACCCTAGTTGCTTCATCGGTCAAACGCGTGCGTAATCTTGGCGTGATATCCCATCATGGGACTTTGCCGAGTAGTGAATCAGAACTAGAAGTAGAAGGTAGCAATATTTCAAGGGATGTTATCTACTATTATCATAATTTGACCGTGTGCGTTTTATGTAAATCTGTGCCCTCAACACGATTTTTGTTCTTACAAATGATGTAATGTTGCTTTAAATAATTACCTGCCCACATCAGCTCTGCACCCCCAGGTTGAAACTCCTTCGTCTGTACCTGGTACACCATAACCGTTTCATACTTGTCACCTAGAGCAGACGTAGACAAAAAATACCACAATATCAATTTCTGTATGGATAGATCAATAATTAGTACTACGTGGACTCGTTAGTTTTATTGTGTACATCTACATTTATATCGGATTAAAAAAATATCAAACGGTACCAAAACAAAGTTAGACTTTTTGCCTCTAAAGTGTTCTTTTGTTTAGGGTAAACAAAGTGTTTAAACAATAGCGATCCTACAAAGATAACCACTGGTTTCTCAATTACCAGAATAAGTTTTTTTCACCTAGTTACTGAATCACATTTTCGCGATTTCGAGCAATTTATAATCAAACACGTTAAATAAAAAAATAAAAAAATCGATTTGTGTTTATTGGCTGTGTTATAAAACCCATAAAGTTTGCACGGAAAATTTGATATAAATATTTTTTTATAAACTTGAAATGATAACCAACTCACCGTGAACCTGTTCCACGTAGACATTCTCCGTCTGCCTCCGTCCATCTTTTATATGTACTCGTCCCTAAATAAAGCAAACCCAGAACGTTGATTTTCCGAAGACTTTTTAACAAACCTTCAAGCTAAGGAAGGCACTGGGCACTTTGGTGGACTAAGTGTGCTAACCCATGTTTGGTGGCGAACTTGCATGCTGTTTTTTGTGGTTAAGTGTTAATTAATATGCGATAAGAAAATTCATATGGCACTTAAGTTAAAAGTGTATTATAAGTGTGTGCTATAACACCAACAGTAGCGTACGGAGCAGAAACATGGACAACAGCAAAACTGATAAAACAACAATTTCGCACAACACGAAGAGCAATGGAAAGGCAAATGCTATACATTTCTCAATTAGAGACAGGATGAAATGCACAGAAATACGAAAGATAACTGGAGTTAGAGAAATCACAAGGACAATAAAACAAGCAATGGAGATGGGCTGGACACACTGCCCGAAAAAATTACAACAGACGGACAACAAGAATGATTGACTGGCAACCAAAGGACAGGGAAAAGGAAAGGAGGTGGACTGAGAAGAAGATGGAGAGATGACATCAGGGTTTACGAAGAAACAACATGGACAAGAACTCAAACAAATAGAAATGAATTGCGTCTACATGAGGAGGGCAACATCTTACACCGGAAGAACACAGCCTAAATGATGATGATGCTGAATTATGCGAACCTTTCTAAATCTTCTTGTATGAAGAAACATAAAAGAGGACTTTTACCAGTAATCCGGTGAAGTCGAGGTTGTCAGCGTTCTTCAGGATGACTCTAGCCATCTCGTCATCGGAGTAGCTGAAATCTTGGAGTCGTCGTGGAGGATCCAGACGCTGTAGGTCAGCTATGGAAGCATTCAGAGCTAATGCTATAGCTATGATACTGTCATAGGTGTAGGGATTCACAATACCGTTATTAATTTCTTCGTGAAAATCGCGATATTCCGGCAAGGGTTTCTGTAGAAAGTTTCAAAACACAGAGCATAACTAATAAGAGAGGTTCAACGTGCAAATAATTCTCAAAAGTTTTGCATAAAAAGGCAAATTTGACAAACATAAAAGGAACAATACAGAATTGTTTTGGGCTAACAAAACAGTTGCTGGCAGTAAAGTCACTTTATGTAATCCACCATTTACATAAGCTGACAAACCTGCAGAAGTTTGAGATCGATCGGCCATCTGGGTCACGAGCAAATTAATAGTAAAAACCGAATACACATTTTGCATGACATGAGTCGATTCATAACATGAATAAAACACTCACTACTATTGGCCCTCACTTATCGATAAACTCCAAGCGGGCAATTATTTATTTCTCATCAAAAATGACATTTCAGACAGAAATATTTCAAGGGATGTGTTCGATTTCATCATAGACCGTGTACATTTTATGTATATCTGTGATCTTAGACGATTTGCTATTACCGATTCTGTAATGTATCCACGTCTTGATTCACGCCTTTAGTTGCAGTTGCTTTTTAAAACAATATATAAGACACGATTCTCCTCATCTGTTATTGGTATTGTGATTCGAATGTTTGACCTTATTATTACAAGAGGGATAAAAATCGTTGACTTCCATTTTGGGACCCAACTGATCGGTCATTGGAATCTCAGTATTTTAACCGGGTTTGTAATGCTTTTCAATGAAGAATTTGTATTGACTTCAATTCAATTCAATTCAATTCAATTCAATTCAATTCAATTCAATTCAATTCAATTCAATTCAATAAAATTATTAAAAACAGGAATCCTTATAAAAAAAAAACAAGAACCTTTTTGAGAATGGCAATTTTACAGGGAAAAAAATGCGCTCCGTACCACTCCATTGAAGTCCAAATCCATCACTTCAGGCTTTCTCTGATTACCGTCAACGAGCGTCATTAAGTTGACGGCTGAGTTGAGCTGCTCTTGCGTGCATGGATCGAGTTCTGCGTCAGAGGAATTTAACCACCAAGCTGATTTCAGAGACGGCGCTATCCACACGTACTTGGGACTATACATATCAGCCAGATATACCTGGTTCCAAAAAAGAGACATTTAAAGACACTGGACACTAGTGGTAATTACTAAAAATAATTGTTAGCATAAAAACTTACTTGGTAACGAGCAACGGAGAGCTGTTGATTTTGAAAAAAGGCTCCCTCTGGAGTAATGTAGTTTTCGAGAAAGAAGTAATTTTCAACGAATTTGATTTCAAGACCTCAGATTTAGAATTTGAGGTTTCGAAATCAAGCACCCAAAAGTAATTTCTCACTCAAATTAGAAGTTACAATCATCTACGTAATTGCCACCTACTCCTGGGGCTGAAACAGGGACCACCTTTACAGTCCATACAGATGAAGGCCTTGGCCATTATAGGCTTGGGTATCACCCGTCTGTGCGGCACCACATCTAGGTACATGTTTGGGGCTACATTTAGGTCAGGCTACATTTAGGTACATGTTTGGGGCTACATTTACAGTCCGGGCTACATCTAGGTACATGTTTGGGGCTACATTTACAGTCCGGGCTACATCTAGGTACATGTTTGGGGCTACATTTACAGTCCGGGCTACATCTAGGTACATGTTTGGGGCTACATTTACAGTCCGGGCTACATCTAGGTACATGTTTGGGCCTACATTTACAGTCCGGGCTACATCTAGGTACATGTTTGGGGCTACATTTACAGTCCGGGCTACATCTAGGTACATGTTTGGGGCTACATTTACAGTCCGGGCTACATCTAGGTACATGTTTGGGGCTACATTTACAGTCCGGGCTACATCTAGGTACATGTTTGGGGCTACATTTACAGTCCGGGCTACATCTAGGTACATGTTTGGGGCTACATTTACAGTCCGGGCTACATCTAGGTACATGTTTGGGGCTACATTTACAGTCCGGGCTACATCTAGGTACATGTTTGGGGCTACATTTACAGTCCGGGCTACATCTAGGTACATGTTTGGGGCTACATTTACAGTCCGGGCTACATCTAGGTACATGTTTGGGGCTACATTTACAGTCCGGGCTACATCTAGGTACATGTTTGGGGCTACATTTACAGTCCGGGCTACATCTAGGTACATGTTTGGGGCTACATTTACAGTCCGGGCTACATCTAGGTACATGTTTGGGGCTACATTTACAGTCCGGGCTACATCTAGGTACATGTTTGGGGCTACATTTACAGTCCGGGCTACATCTAGGTACATGTTTGGGGCTACATTTACAGTCCGGGCTACATCTAGGTACATGTTTGGGGCTACATTTACAGTCCGGGCTACATCTAGGTACATGTTTGGGGCTACATTTAGGTCAGGCTACATTTAGGGCTCGGGCTACATTTAGGTGCCGCACACCCGTCAGAAGCCTGGCGGGTAGACCAAATAGCCCTCGTTAGCATTTCTGATGTATAGTTATTACATACCCGACAGAAGAGCCTTTTCAAAAACGATCTGTTGCTTGATGCGAAGAATATAATCCGGGAGTCTTGGCGCTAAAGTGGAGCCAAAAGAAAATACATTAATTTTGACAATTAATGGCGACGCAAGGTGGCAGCAGACTTAAGATGTAAATCCATTTTTTTTTTTAAATGAGAGCATGCTCATAACAACGGAGATTTCTTGTTATTTCCAACCTTAAAATGGAGTCAAACAATTGGGTGAAATGTGAAACATAACGTCATAGGTACGTCATCGGTAAGAGGACCCTTTTTTTAAACAGGTTCAAGCCGTTATACACTTTCGGCACAGAAAAAAAAAGTTCACAGATTTATTATTCCATAAAATGCTTTACTTTTCGAGAAAACATTAAAACAATTATCAATTCTCGTTGTCGAGAATTACGAATTTATTTTAAACACATGTCATGACACGGCGAAACGTGCGGAAACAAGGGTGGGTTTCCCCGTTATTTTCTCCCGTTTCCGATGACCGATTGAGCCTAAACTTTCACAGGTTTGTTATTTCTTTTATCAGTTGTGATACACGAAGTGTGGACCTTTGGACAATACTGTTTACCGAAAGTGTCCAATGGCTTTAAAAGAACTTTACAGAATGGGTAAGAAAAAAAAAAATCGATCACAGATTTACATAAAACTTACACGGTCTAATGATGATGACAGTATAGAAAGCATCTCTTGAAATATTTATTTCTGGAAATTCATTATATTTGATGAGTAGTCAAACTAATTGCCCATTCGGAGTTCATCGCTAAGTGAGTGTTTTATTCATTTGTTGTAATCGTTGTCTTGCAAAAAAAGAAATGTTTTTTTCGTGACCCAGATGACCGATCGATCTCTAACTTTTGAATATTTTTTCAGTTTATATTATGGTGGGTTACATAAAGTACTCGCATGGGATCATCTGTTTTGTCACCAAGAACAATAGGAGACTTTCCAACGCTAGGCGGCAGCAGACATACCGGGTAAATTCCCATTGTTTACGTAGTTCTGAACATGCGCATAATTCTGAGAACAATGGATTTACCCGGTAAGTCTGCTGCCCTCTATCGTCCCAGAAAGTCTCCCATTCCGCAATATTCTTTTAAAGGCACTGGACACTATTTGCAACATTTTATTCACATAAAAATAAAAATAACCAAACCTGTGAAAATTTGGACTCGAATGGTTGTCGAAGATTGTGATATACTAATGGTAGAAAAAAACACCCTTGTCGCACAAGTTGTGTGCTTTCAGATGCCTTGAATTTGAGACCTCAGCTGAGATCCCGAATTCAATTTAAATGTTTTAGTGAGACCAACATCTTTAAATCTTAATCTAAAATCTAAATCTTTCTCAAAAAACTACGTTACTTTAGAGGGAGCCGTTTCTCGCAATGTTTTATGCTATCAATAGCTCTCCATTGCTCGTTACCAAGTGAGTTTTTAGTAGGCTAACAATTATTTTGCCTAATTACCAATAGTGCCCACTGCTTTTAATGTGAAATACCTTAAGGTTCTCAAGGTGAATGCCAATGCTGGCTGCATCCTTAACTCCTTCAGATGCCATGATCTGACCGCCATCTGCTTCCAATATTCCACGCATATCCTTAAAGTACTGAAATGTAAATAAAGGGTCTATGTAACTATTGTAGGACAAAAAACACAATGTCCACAGATTTACACTAAACTTACACAGCTTGAAGATAATGATAGACGAAAGCTTCCCTGGAAATATAACGTGCTGAGGTGCTGTAGATTTTGGAATATTTTATGAGTAAACCAATATCATGAAAATAATTTTCGTCTCATGAGACGAAAATTATTTTAATAATTTACAAACACATTTTCATGACATTGTGTTACTCATTTCTCAATAACTACAGCACCTCAGTAAGTAATATTTGAAGGGAAGCTTTCCATGATCATTATCTTCAAACCCTGTAAGTTTAATGTTAATCTATGGACATTTTGAAAAAGTACCCAAATCAAGGTGTGTGTGTTTAAATCCATTTATGTGGTTTTCAATGTCTGTGTCTAAAACAGCCAGGAACTACCAGGGACACCGGGGAGCGAACCCCTTCTTTTAGCGATACGCGTTATACTGGGATCAATCACGTGCATTACACAATGCACGGGACCAACGGCTTTACGTCCCATCCGAAGGACGAAGCATCAATGGTTAAGTGTCTTGCTTAAACCCCACTCACACCGAACTCGTTCGCACATTCTGAAAAATGTAGTCTTGGCGCAAGACGCTGTTAATTCACACATCACACAACTATCGCGACCCCGCTCGCTCCCTCCTCGCCGCACTCATACTATCGTTTTGCACAAAGACTACATTTTTTCAGTACGTAGTGAGAACACGTTCGGTGTGATTGCGGTCTTGAGAAAACAAGTGTCACGACCGGGACTCGAATCAACACTCTGCTGATCAGACACACCATAGCTTGAATCCAGTTCTCTTAACCACTTATAGGCCATGACACCAGAAGAAGTTGACTGACAATAATATCGAAGTCTTAAGTAGCGCACGTATCTACCAAACAAGGTACTCAAGGCGCTGAGTATATACACACTTTCAGAAAGATAGGTTATTGCAGTGATGAATTCTGAGACCCAATTTTGTAGCACCTTGTAAGGGTTTACAATGTGCTACGGCGCATACAGCAGCCACAGCCAGGAAGACCGGGGCGAACCCCTTCTCTGTTCGATAAGTGCACTTGGTTCTTTTACATGAGTTACACAACACACGGCTTGGGATTAGAACGCATATACTCTGCTGATCAGAAACACCAGAGTTTGAATTCGGCCACGACACTTCCAGTAGTTGTTTCATCCATTGCCCTCATAGTTACCGAATGGAAAAATATTAATGCATACCAAGTTCAAAACTTACTTCACGTAAAGATGTACTTTCTTCATAGATGAAAGCAAATCTTCTCCATCCAAAGCGTTTGAAGAATGCACTTTGAGCCACTTTGGTTTCCCTGTCTCTGTGTATTGACATGACGGTGTAGGGGTAACGGGAGCGATCCAAAAGAACTTCGCTGGTTGCAAGGCCGACCTCGGAGTTGAACATTAAAAAAATATATAAAATAATATAAATAATAGTGGCTTCTTATATAGCGCTCAGGTCCGTCTCGCAGTGACGCTCGTGGCGCTTCAACATTATTACCCCTGGGGTGGATTTCACAAAGGTAGTCCTAACTTAGGACTAGTCCTAGGCAATGCTAAGAGATAGGACTAGTCCTAAGTTAGGATGAGTTACTGGTCCTAACTTGGGACTAGTCCTATCTCTTAGCATTGCCTAGGACTAGTCCTAAGTTAGGACTACCTTTGTGAAATCCACCCCTGGTCACTGGGCCTAAAAGAAATTCCTTAAACCATCTCAGCTCCCTGGGGAGTAAACAGCTTGTGCCGCCAAATATGTACTGCATCCAAGGCAATCACAAGAACCAACTCTGCCCTCACATGTAGCCATCTACCCCTGGGTCGTGAGAAGCAACTATAGTGAAGTGTCTTGCTCAGGGACACAAATGTCACGACCGGGATTCGAACCCACACTCTGCTGAACAGAAACACCAGAGCTTGAATTCGGTGCTCTTATATCCGCTCGACAACGACACCCCATGTGGTTTAATATTCCATTAAAAGGGTCTGGGTACTTTTTGTAACACAAAACACAATGTCCACAGATTTACATTATTAAAGACACTGGACACTATTTTTAGTTGCAAAAGACCAGTCTTCTCACTTGGTGTATCTCAGCATATGCATAAAACAATACCCTTTTTTTGACAACTACCAATAGTGTCCAGTGTCTTAAATTGATTATTATATTTTTGTTCTTCTTCAAAAACAACATACCACATTGACACGGGAATGGTTCCAACAACGAAACCGTACAAATTGCAGTTATAATCATGATGGAGGAGTGAGCAAAACTTAAATGTTAACTCATCAATTAAACATTTTGAACATTGAGTTCCTTTAACTGAGCAGACATACAACTATACTTGAGTAGAAAACACCGCAAAGTTACTGATCGAAATCTTGTACAGTTTTGTCTGTCATTTGTTATGCATCTTCGGTTCTGTTTTTGTTTTCATTGTTTTTCTTCATAATGATATTAACCCTATTGTACATCGTTCTAGCTACCTCAATGGTTCTAGCAAGGTCAGTTCTTACAATGCCTTACGGTAAACGCCTTGCTTACTCATGCTATAATCCATATTTCCCTCTTATAACCAGCAACAAAAATAGGATTAATTTTTGACAATGGGTAGTGTCCCTCTTTGAGTTCTCTTTGAAAGAATGAGAAAATTTGCACCGGTAGACACTCTGTTTTCAATACTGCCTCCTCCCACAGTAAAATCTTATCTCTTTTCGTGACTGTAAAACACGTAATGAAAACTATACGCAGTGTTTATATTTTCCTCAGTGATACGAATATGCATCTCACATTGGGAGAAATTCCCTTAAATTGCCGTCTTGAAAACTGCACCCGATTTTGTGGCTCTGCTTACCGTAAGCAATGAATCGGCGCTTACGGAAGTAGGGAATAGGCGCTTGCA
Organism: Asterias rubens; assembly: GCF_902459465.1. Taxonomy (NCBI): domain Eukaryota; kingdom Metazoa; phylum Echinodermata; class Asteroidea; order Forcipulatida; family Asteriidae; genus Asterias; species Asterias rubens. The sequence continues at coordinate 10,228,377 of NC_047078.1, forward strand.
GCAAGAGTATTTCACGGGTTAGCAGGGAATTTTGGCTTGTTCGCATGCGTACTCTCCCACGTTATGCATTCTTCGCTGATAAAGCTAGCGCAGAAATTCGGTGCTTGCAAGCGGATAATCGTACGCGACGGTAAGCAGAGCCATGACATTGGGCCCAGGGCACAATTTCATAAAGCTGTACAATTTAGCAGAAAATACTGTCGGACAACATGTCCGTTTTAAGCAAACATTTAGTGGGACACTTTTCTTTGCTTAGTAATACTTTTCTTTTAAAAAGCAGTTTGCAAATGCAAGCCATGTAAAAGTGTACAAACCTGCACAATGTTATAGTTGGCGGCTACTTGATTCACCACAATTGCATGCATGGAAGTCATTGGCCCCCAAGTGATGGCAATCGGAGGTCCAGAGTTAACAAAAGTGTTTAATTGTAGAAGCCCTTCTCCTGGAGTCGCCTTTTTTCATTCGGGGAAAAACAAATAGCAATTATTATACAATTTGGTTTTACAACGATGTGTGTTAGAACTGTATACTCAGTACTTTCCCGAGTCCTGTGAAAATAAATCACAGGCATGTTACTCGGGTGGGATTCGAACCCACGACCCTTGCAACTCTAGAGCAGTGTCTTACCAACTAGACCACCGAGATGCAAATTTAACATCTATTATATCGTTGCTAAAACATAGGATTTGCACTGCCTTAGGCTACCGGGCAATTTCGGTGGACTACTTGGTAATTTGTTGAAGTGTCGTGGCCGAGCGGTTAAGAGCACCGAATTCAAACTCTGGTGTTTCTAATCAACAGAGTGTGGGTTCGAATCCCCAACCGTGACACTTGCCATTGCTTCGTCCTTCGGATGGGACGTAAAGCCGTTGGTCCCATGTGTTGTGTAACGCATGTAAAAGAACCCAGTGCACTTATCGAAAAGAGAAGAGGTCTTAGCACCTTGTAAACCCTTATAAGGTGCCAAATAATTGGGTCTCAAAATGTATCACTGCAATAACCTGTCTTTTTCAAAGTGTGTATATACCTTGTTTGGTAGATACGTGCGCTATTATAAGACTTCGATGTTATTATTACTATTAATACCATTGCTCTATGATAATACACTGCAGATCTACAACCGTAAAAGTCGTGGGTTCGAATCCCACCGGAGTACTATGCATGCAATTTATATCACAGGATTCGTGAACGTACTGAGTATACGGTGCTGACACATATCGGTGTAAGACTAAAGCCCACTAACACACAGAGTTTTAAAACAATAGAACGGTTCCAGAACCTGAACAGGTTAAGACTGTTTTTGCTGAAAAAGGAGTTGCAGAAGTACTTTATGTAACACACCATATAAATTTACAAACCTGTAGAAGTTTGAGATCGATCGGCCCTCTGGGTCACGAGAACACAGTAAAAAACCGAGAACTATCTTTGCATAACATCGATTAAAATTATATTTATTATTATTGATGGTTTATTAAAATCGAGCTTGTAGACAACGGCTAAATTATCCAATTTATACAACCATTGTTGTCAAAGCAAAACACAAAGCTATGAACATAACAATGAACGATCAATAGGTCTCACCACAACTTAAAGGCACTGAACATTATTGGTAATTACTCAAAATACTTCATAGCATAAGTTGGTACCGAGAAATGGAGGGCTGTTGATAGTGAACAACTTTGTGAGGAACGGTTCCCTCCAAAGTAACGTAATTTTTGAGAAAGAACAAATTTTCACTAAAATATTTGAATTGAATTCGAGACCTCAGCTGAGGCCAGGATACACCAAGTGAGACGACTGGTGTTTGACGATTACCAACAGTGTCCAATGCCTTTAACTAACCGCAACAACTCGCAACGACAACTAGAAACAGTCAAATAAAGGGGGTGGGAACCATACATAAAGACAAGACAGACACAAATTTATAGCTATACAAACAAAACATGAATAAAACGCTCACTGAGCGAGTAGCTGTTAAACGGGGAATTAGTTTTATTGATTTCTTATCAGTATAAAAATCCAGGCAGAATTATTTCAAGGGATATGTTCTGCTATCATCATCAGACCCAGTAATGTGCCTTTAAGATTAAGAACTAAGATTTGAAAATAATAGAAACATATTTAAAATAAATACCTTACCCCAATCCAATTCCATCTCATCTGTAGATGATAGCCGTCCAAAATCCCCTGCAAGCTGTTGATGTGATCAATGGCTGTCTGAACTACCACAGGTTGGGAAGGAAAAGAGGTGGCAAACGAGAGGAAACCCCCAATATATAAATTAGGGACAGGGTTGGCGTCTTCACCCGTACCGGTGACGTTCTGAGATGACGCCATTGCGAAATGCGATGATAGGACCAAGTAGAAAGCAAAGATTATCGGCGACGCGATGCTCCCACGGCACCAAGGCCAGGGTACCCGAGTTGCCCGGTTCTCAGGTAGACACTCGACCGTTGTGCCTGCTCGGTCTACCGTGGGTACGGTATCGAGTCGACCCGGCCAGTTGGTGGGGACCAGAGCTCCGCTGGCACCCATCATCCTTCGCCTACAAACGCCTCCAACACGAAAAGCGGCTCCGTTTCTGAACTTTATTTATTCGGTTATGCGCTTACAGCGGCTACTCAAATTTTACCGGGAGAAAGTCAGCAACAAAATAAAATTTCATTTGTGGCCATTACGAAAGAAAGCGGTGCTGAGTCTGGAGATGTGGAGAAAACTGAGCATCAGTTGAGCCTATACGCGGTTGAATTTCCGTTTTAAACAGGAACTGCCGACCTTTTAATAATCCCCTGCTCACGTGACTGATGCAATTGCGGAGCCACGGTCAGTGATGGAGACCACGGCAAAAATCACAGGACTTTTTTATGTATAGACAACCGTTGTGCTGATATTTGTATCATGGTTAAAGACCCTTTACACTATTGGTAATTGTCAAAGACCAGTCTTCTCACTTGGTGTATCTCAACATAATGCATAAAATAAGTAAACAAACGTGTGAAAATTTGAGCTCAATTGGTCGTCGAAGTTGCGAGATAATAGGGACTTTTCGTTTTCGACGACGGATGGTTCTGCGACGGTTGTTCAGCTAAACGTTGTCGTTTTCAGCACAACGAAGATTCATCCCAAGTACTGTCGTAGAAATTGAGGGACGACCGTCCTCAAAGCCGACGCATGCGCAGATGACGCCAAATGTCATCTTTACCGTCGCAGAACCATCCGTCGTCAAAAACGAAAAGTCCCTAGTGATGAAAGAAAAACCACCTTGTCACACGAAGCTGGATGCTTTCAGATGCTTGATTTCGAGACCTCAAATTCTAAATCGGAGGTCTCGTAATCAAATTCGCAGAAAATTACTTCTTTCTCGAAAACTAGGTCACTTCAGAGGGACCCGTTTCTCACAATGTTTAAACTATCAACCTCTCCCCGTTATTTGTTACCAAGTAAGGTTTTACGAGTATAATTGTTTTGAGTAATTACTAATAGTGTCCACTGCCTTTAAAGAACAAAACTGTAGATAACTAATTTTGTAACCCCTTTTGCTGTCTGCTATGTTTAATTTTCGGAAGGATTTGAAATATTCAGTAACCAAAACGGGCTAGAACCTATATTGCATCGGCTGTAATATAACGCAAATCAGAAAATATTGTCAATGCTCCTTAACCTTAGTACCCCTGGGGTGGATTTCACAAAGAGTTAAGGCTTATCTCGACTTAGGACGAGTTACTCGTCCTAACTTAGGACTACCCATACGTTTTTAATGTCTCATAGGACTAGTCCTTAGTTCTCATAGGACTAGTCCTTAGTTTGGACTAGTCCTTACTCATTGTAAAATCGACCCCAGGTCACTTGGTCATTAAGTTATTTCATTCCTGAAACCATTTCAACTCCCTGGGAATATACAGCCAGTGCAGCAAAATAATATGTGCTACTTTAAAGCTAAATCAATCACAAGAATCACTGAGCCTCACAGGTTTGCCATGGATGCGAGGAAGCAGAACTGAGCGTCTTGCTCAAGGGCACATGTGTCATGACCGGGATTCGAACCCACAGTCTGACGACTCACCAACCAGGGCACAGTTTCATAGAGTTGCTAAGCACTCAAGTTTGCTAAGCACACAATTTTTGCCTTGATAAAAACAGAATTACCAACCAAATTTCATCTTTTTTGCAGGATTAAGCAGACAACAGTAACAGGCAATTTGCAACAAATGAATGCAATTTGTTTGGTAAACCTGTTTTTATCAAGGAAGAAATTTCATGCAAAACAAATTGTTGTGCTTAGCAGCTGTATGAAATTGGGCCAAGAACACGAGTAGAATCCGATGTATAAAACTGTTTATGAGCCACTATACCAAACGTGCCCTTAATCCAATTTTGTGTGAATGTCAAGGTATAGCCACCAGGGCTTCAACAACAACTAAACAGGGTCAGAGCTGATGAAGGAAACTATTTTTTACGAAAAGATGATTGCCATGGCAACATCCACTAAGACCTGAAACGGTGAGGGCCGTTTAAGAAATTTCACACTTCTTGATGGCGCAAATGACAACTATGCGTGCATGCTCCGAAACGTTCTCAACAGCCTTCCCCAATGGGGGTTCTGTGCACATTGTCGCAGAGAAATAAAAAAGTTAAAACGTGACAATTCGACCCTTGTTTAATCTTCAATCTTAACAAGTTTTGTTCCATCGGATGGCCATTTTCAAGGGGTTCTTCTCGTACATAACTTAATGCTATGACGATTTTCAAGGCGGGGCCAGCGGCAAGGGAGTAGACCTGCTACCCCCTCCAAAATTGGTGCGCACTGCGTGTATCAAATACACGGCGCAGTCAACATTAGAAAAAATATATATATTCATTCAAAAATTGGCCCGGAGAAATAAATATTTCAGCCAAACTCTGAAATAACTCTGGAACTAAAATGCTAGAGAGATGCAGAGTGTGCCCGAGTCATCTACTTGTCGTCCCTGCATCCGATTTTTAAAGGTTTAGGGCGATTTGCACATTGGGAGTTTTGTGCACAGAGCTATCAGACAGAAAAACAACATTTACAACGGGTCAATTCGATCCCAGTTTCATGCTCAACATAACAATTTTACCAGCATCGGATTGACATTTTCAAGGGCTTTCTTCTCGTACAAAACTTAATGCTATGACGATTTTTTAAGGCGGGGCCAGCGAGCGGCAAGGGATGGACATGCTCTCCCTTTCAAAATTGGCGTTAACTGCGTGTACAAACACACGCCGCAGTCGAGAATACAACAAAAACTATATTCATTCAAAAATTGGCCTGGAGAAATAAATCTTTCAGCCAAACTCTGAAATAACTCTGGAACTAAAAATGCTAGAGAGACGCAGTTTGTACCTGAGTCATCCTGGCATGTCCCTGCATCCGATTTTAAGAGATTTAGGGCGACTTCCACACTTTTTGATAGCGAAAAGGACAAGTAAGCGGGGTGTCTCATAAATGATCCCAACAGCCTCCCCGAAGGGAGTTTTGTGCATAGAGCTGTCGGATAGAAAAAACAAAATTTACAACGGGTTAACTCGATCCCAGATTCATGTTCAATCTTAACAATTTTACCATCATCGGATTGCCATTTCCAGGGCTTTCTTCTTGTACAAACCTAATGATATGCCGATTTTTAGGCGGGGCCGCCAGCGGCAAGGGAGTGTACCTGCTACCCCTCAAACGTCGGTGCACTGGGCGTGCGCATAAAAGGGCCCTACACACCCACATTGAGTGGTGACAAATACAAAAAGAAGAAGAAAAATGTCTCGGAAATATTACTGTGTAATTAAATAGTCTGGACAGACGCAAGTAGGTAATTTCGACCCCAGATTAATGCACAATCTAAACAAGTTTACTATCATCGGAAATACATATACGAGGGCTTTCATCTGGTGCAAGTGTTCATGGTATGACGACTGTCTTGACCGGGCCAGCGGTCAGAAAGTGGACCTAAAACCATCCCAAAAATTATGTTTATGCATAGGGCCATACACACAGCGGTAGTAAACAACAAACGACGGATACTTTTTTGTTTAAATGGTTTGAAAAATTAATCTCAACTAAACTCTTCAATAGCTCTGGAACTATGATAGAGAGACGCAGTTTGCACCTGACCCGAAAGTTAATAGGAGACTTTCCAACGCTAGGCGGCAGCAGACATACCGGGTAAATTTCCATAGACCTTATTGCAGATAGCAAAAATCCGACGTCCCGCAAAGGATTGTGGGAAATATTTTGCACCTCCAGTTATACGGTCGTCACGTAAATAACGTGTTCTACAAAGTTTTTTTGTAAACAATAAGTTTGTAAACATTGACATTGTTCTTGGTGGACGGTCATGCTTCTGTGGCGGAAGACAGTTTCACCCACGAATGTGTGTACCTCCATGCTTTATTTAGCCAAGTCCAGATGTGTAATATTAATACAAAAAACTACGACAATAATGCCATCGGACCAGTGTGTGCTTTTTGCGACTCAACGGAAGAACGAGGGACTGTACATGTATGTACATACGTGTAGGTAGGTAGGTCCATGCATGTTCTTTTGACTTTGATTGAACACAAAATAGTTTAATAAAATATCAATAAAGCTTGTTTATGATTTAATCATGACCGGGTCATGATTAAATCATCAAGCATGTCAAACCCAACAAGCTGTAGGCTACAATTTGAGTATTGTATAGGCTAGATTTATGTGTGATTTGTGGTAGAAACTAAAAAAGAAACATACATAGGCCTATTCAATTATATATTCCTCAACATTTTTTAGAGATAACAAATATTGATATTATATTCAGAATATAATATCAATATTCTGATAATGATACTGCTCATTAATTAGCTCATAGTCATATTAGTCATGACTGACTTTCAGGGCAGAGTGTTTGGTTATGATTTACAAGGCAAAAGATCATTCATAAATGCCTCAATCAGTTTCGCTATCTGCATTCCTGTTGAGTTGTGGTGGAGAGCGCTTCACGTGGGGTCAGGGTGTTTAAAGTTAACGAGTGATAAAGACCAGCTGGAGATGTTTATAACCGGTTGTTTTTGATATGTTTAGATGCATAATATGTGCTGGTCTTGGTGCTAGATGTTTCACCGATACGGGTGATGTTTGTGAGTTGGCCGCGCTGGGTGTGAAAGCAAAACAAGAAACGTCTTGCACCAAGACTAACTACGCACACACCAAACAATGCATCCGAAAACTGTCTCAGTCATTAAAATGCAACACATGTCAGGTCATCAAATAAGATACGTAAAAGAGGAAACAAGAGCGTTGAGAATATTGATCCAGATCCAGATCCAGATCAAGGGCTGAACGACCACGACCCTGCCTGTTTTAAACGCCTTTTTAAGAACTTGTAACCACTCATTTATTCCCTTAGTTTTTGTCTGCTTTATCTTTCAGATAATTACTTGTGCATCAACATGCTTCGTGACAGGACTCATATTGGAAGCAGTTATTCTCCCAGTTCTGTGTTCACTCCAAAGATGTGATCTGTACTGTTGTTTTGTGGACTCGACCAACCACATCCTACTTCTTTTGCTGCAGGAGAGCTCATTGACCATCTTCTGAATTGACTAAAGGCTGTGTGTGTGTATGTGTGTCTTCATGCTCTTGAGGCCATTTTTGACTGATGACACGTAAATTGGCGATGAAAAGATAAATGTTAATTGCAGAGTGAACTGTGACGCAAGCGAAGGTATCGCAAATGCTTCTTAATAATATTATGCCTGTGCGTGGCGTCCTGCGGTTGTAGGCTACAATTCTCAGAGAAAGTAGAATAATACAATACAATACAAACAATAACACTGTCCAAACGTCCATTTCCACTGTCTTGAAGAGTTTAAAGCTTCATTTATTCTGGTTACTTAAATCATACAATAATACTTCATAATGCAAAGATTTAAATAATACCAAGGGTTGCAATTGCAAAGATCTAGAGGGTTGTAGTTAACCGCCTCAGTACAGTCAACATGAACAATACCTGAGGCAAACAAGGGTAGATAATAATTGAGTGAAGTAAACTGCAATGTAAGTGTTTTTAAGGGGCCATGAAAATACCAAGTGTGTTATAAAGTTAATATTACCAATTTAAATATTTGAAGAAAAAAATTAAAGGATGGAAATTGTAAATAAAAAAGTGTTTGTAAACAAATATATTGAACAAAAAGTGTGACAGGTTTGGATTTATTTTCAGCAAGAGTTAATTATGTGTACCCACAGTTATCAATGAAACCTTTAAACTCTCACCATAAAATGGGTCAAATAATTACAGATGCTGGTTAGATTGTGAACAATTGTTTTCACACCAACCCCGGGAGTTAAACTCACAACATGCATGATATAGCATTCACAAACAAGAATTTGTCACAGGTTTTATACAAAGCTGCAGTTTTATCATGGCACTGTCATCTTTAGATTCCATTCCAACCTGTGGGTGTAGAAGATAGTCTGATCCCTCTTCTAGAGTCTTTTTGTGAACAAGGACTCTGACATGCATGCCGTGTTTGCCAAAGGTGGCTGCAGCTTAATAAATATCAATTGTTTTAATGTTGGCTTTGTGAAGTCATGAGACAGCTTAATACATTACAAATTGCCTCTGGCAGTACTGAACCCATTATTAGTGGGCCCTGAACCACCTGACCACAGTGCCAGTCAACTTGTTAATTTAAATCCAAATTTTTAAGATGCAGAGTTTGCAGAGAATCACATTTAAGTGCTCACAATACTTCTTCTTTGATGGCAAGGTTTGAAATGACTTTTCACCCACTTACTACAAAATGAGACCTATCAGTATAATTAGTTTAGAATCGTTTAGAATCAAAAATGTATTAATTTGGATAGTTGCCCCCAAAATAATAAAGTTAAATGGTAACAATTTCCAAGTAAAACCAAAAGGATTTATTTTTTGAGGATGCCCAATGCAGAATCTATTTTTGTTGTTGAATAAATCAAACTTATTTGAAAACAAAAATTAAAAAGAAATTATATTCTTTTTTTAAATTCCTACCTTAAGAAGGGTTTCGCTCATGTGACCTAGTCCTTGCTTTTCGAATTACAAACCTACAAAAACTCATAGTCTCATATCATATGATAAAATTATAGGCATAACAAACATACCATTATTACAGTACCAGTAGGGTCTAACAATAAAGCTTACAACTTGATGCTTTATGGTACAGTGTACTAAAAGTATCATTTTTGTAATACATGCACAAAACAAAGCACAAAGTATGTAATTATATTATGCACAGAATCATGTTCGTACAATACGTGTACATCAAACTTGTATAAACTGAACCCTTGATAAAAACATGTTTATGCTAGGACTACTTCTAAGTTCTAGAAACTAGAAGTATGCTAGGACCTACACAGAACCTTGTCGTACTTGTCATGTCATGATCTACGGTATAACCATGGAGGTAGAAATAGATTTATATTAATAAATATAAACATAAACCACAATTACTTAGTCACTTTTGGTCACTTTAATTTTGAACCATATCAGTGGTAGACCTAAAAAGTTGATGGTGTGAGAAATAAGGAAAAAGTATCATCTGCCACATAAAGTTTTAAAAATGTACAACTACCATGATTGAAAGCTATTCTATTTACGTCCACGTCATTGCTGATTAGTGGCATACAATTACAGATACAATCGAATCAAGACAATGTCACCATTGATGGGCTTTATCCATAGAGCTACATGTATATCTAGACTCTATCTAGACCAGGAATAAGAAATGTTTTTATTTTTTGTAAAACAGTCATGACAGTCCTCGATCATCATGACCTTGGCAATGTTTCTCTGTTTTGTAACAGAAAACAATGTCTTACTTTTGTCATGGAGGTCGTCCATGCTTATGTCGAAGTATTTATCAGCACAAATCGGAGTCACTGGTGGGAAGTTTTGGTTGTTATTTCCGATCCTTCGAGGGTGACTGATGGTTGCGGGAGGGTCACTGATCCGTGTTGCAACTTCTCGCCATTGACCTTGTCAATGACAGTCTTCCGACGCCCTACAGACGTATAGACGGGCAAACCTAAAAACAGTAATTTTATCGCGAAAAAATGTCGCCTTTGGAGTTTGTCTTTAACTACTGTGTCTTGGCACATTCACTTTAGCTAAAGATTAGTTCGTCTATGCCAGAACTATTTATTCTATCAGTCAGCTCTTTCTCGGTCACTCCTGCCACATCCATTTTGCAAACCGATCGATCGTGTACGAACGTTGAACATTGTTTACTTTTTTGAGCGAGGTGCCAAATTTTTCCCACAGTCCTTTGCGCGCACATGCGCAGTTGTTCAAAATTGCTATCTGCAATAAGGTCTATTGTTTACGTAGTTCTGAACATGCACATAATTCTGAGAACAATGGATTTACCCGGTAAGTCTGCTGCCCTCTATCGTCCCAGAAAGTCTCCCATTAGATTGGCTTCATACTGGAAAACGATAAGAAAGTTGGGACGCTCTGAGCGCTCCTCAGCAGCCACCACAGCGGGATTTTGGTACACAGAGATTACAAAGAGACGATCACAAGTTAAAGGCAGTGGACACTATTGGTAATTACTCAAAATAATTATTAGCATAAAACCTTTCTTGGTGACAAGTAATGGGGAGAGGTTGGTGGTATAAAACACTGTGAGAAACAGCTCCCTCTGAAGTGCCATAGTTTTGGAGAAAGAAGTAATTTTCCACGAATTTGATTTCGAGACCTCAAATTAATGGTATTGTATTTATAACGGCAATTTTTTACAAAATTATTTTGTAACATTTTGGTGTAAAATTAATGAAAACTGTTGGCAGATAGCTGCAATTAAATCCGTAACTCTCGATGTCGAGAATTGATAATTTTCCACGAATTTGATTTCGAGACCTCAAGTTTAGAACTTGAGGTCTCGAAATTAAGCAACTAAACGCACACAACTTCGTGTGACAAGGGTGTTTTCTTCTTTCATTATTATCTCGCAACTTTGATGACCGATTGAGCTCAAATTTTCACAGGTTTGTTATTTTATGCATGTGTTGAGATACGCCAACTGTGAAGGTTAGTCTTTGACAATTACCAATAGTGTCCACTGCCTTTAAACCAGGTCATATCACCCCTAGAAATACGCTCGATCTGAACAAGTGCCATACCAACGGAAAGCCCATTTCGAGGACTAACTTTTTTGTAATAATTTCATTGCTGTGACGATTTAGCAGGCGGGGCCAGCTTTGCCAGAAGGCTGCGCCAAAATCTGTCCGCAGGAGATTCTGATGTCCTGCATACTATAAATGGGAACATGACGCGGGATGAAGGAGTATGTTTCAACAGAGGGCGCTATCGGAAGTATTTTGTTCACAGGACAAAATTTCCTTCAACACCGGGATATCGTAGGCCTACCCCACATTGCGATGAATCAGCTGCCACTGGTTTAAGACCGCTCGGCCCCGACACGCTACTAGCTCCACTTTGTCAACCCATTCGTGATCGTGGGTTGTAATTCAGATTCTGTGGTTACAGTTACACATCTTAATCTCTGGACTAAGAGAAACAGAGTCGGAAAAGTAACTTCTGGAGTCTGTGCTTTATTCTGCGTAGCAACGACTTCAAAGGCAATGTCACAATTTCACCGAAGAACGACGATGTTGTGCCTGTATACTGCATTGTTTTTGGCTGTACTAAAAGGTATGATTTGGGCTTCATTTGTTTGTTTTAACACACTTAATCTCCACTGAGTGTAAGTAAGGGTTTTTTAAATATTTTTTAGGTTTTTGATATCCTAGATCAGGTTATTGACCATGCAAGAATCTGTAGACACTGTGAATGAAGATGTAGGAAAATGTTAATGTATAATCTTATACTGTACTGTTGTTGCTTTACTAAAAAGTATGTTTTGAACTTTCAGGTTTTTGTTTCTAAACAAATTCATCTTCAGTGAGTGTGATTGAGGCTTATTAAATATTATTACGCTTGAAATTTTCTAAACAGTTGGATTTTTCTTGTAAGTTTAAGCAGCAAATTTACTGAGATGTCTTTTTTCGTGAACCTTTATTGGAAGAAGTTCTTGCACATTTTTTTTTACCCAGAAAATTCATGGTATTGTATTTATAACGGCAATTTTTAACAAAATTATTTTGTAACATTTTGGTGTAAAATTAATTAAATTATTATCATTTCTCAAAAAAAAACATTGGCAGATAGCTGTCATTAAAATCTTTGTAACAGTGTAATTCTCTTTAAAGGCAGTGGACACTATTGGTAATTACTCAAATTAATAATTAGCATAAAACATTACTTGGTAACAAGTAATTGGGAGCAGAGGGCGCTAGCCATGCAAGTTAAATCAAATGAATACGTAACATAAAAATAGACGGGGGTTCGCATCGCACCCGTGACATCAGTATAACACATTGTGAGAAACAGCCCCCTCTTAAGTAACGTAGTTTTCGAGAAAGAAGTAATTTTCCACGATTTGATTTCGAGACCTCAAAATTAGAATTTGAGGTCTCGAAATGAAGCATCTGAAAGCACACAACTTCGTGTGAAAAGGGTGTTTTGTCTTTCCTTATCATCTCGCAACTTGGACGACCAAGAGCTCAAATTTTCACAGGTTTGTTATTATATGCATATGTTGAGACCAAGTGAGAAGACTGGTCTTTGACAACTACCAGTAGTGTCCAGTTTCTTTAAGACGAGGTTACCATGACCATACTGTTAGAAACATCGAGACTTGGGGAAAAGGCGTCTTTTAGGTACATGTTTGGGGCTACATTTTGGTCCGGGCTACATTTAGGTACATGTTTGGGGCTACATTTAGGTCCGGGCTACATTTAGGTACATGTTCAGGGCTACATTTAGGTCCGGGCTACATCTAGGTACATGTTTGGGGCTACATTTAGGTCCGGGCTACATGTAGGTACATGTTTGGGGGTACATTTAGGTACATGTTTGGGGCTACATTTAGGTCCGGGCTACATTTAGGTACATGTTTGGGGCTACATTTAGGTCCGGGCTACATCTAGGTACATGTTTGGGGCTACATTTAGGTCCGGGCTACATGTAGGTACATGTTTGGGGCTACATTTAGGTCTGGCTACATTTCGGGCTCGGGCTACATTATGGTACCGCACAGGCGTCTCATTTAAAGGCTGATATGTATGCATGTAATTGACTGCATTCGACCGAACAGTTTTTAACGCTGTTGCCATCTTGCATGGTAAAAAAAAGTAAAGTCATAATTAGGGACCATGTAAGAAAACACAATTGTTTGAATCATTCATATACATGTATATTTTATGGATTACGGAAGATCACGACTCGGCTCATTAAGATCAAGATTATTTGTGATCTTTGGCTACCCTATAAACTTAACTCAAAAATCACTCAGGTCCAACAACTATGTCTAAAAGACCAAAAAATTTGTAAAATTAAGCTTTTTAAAAGTGGATTTGTGTCAATTTGCTTTACTTTCTATTTGTTGTACCTTTTACACGCACTCACTATTTTATTGTTTGTGTAAATTCTGCAAATTTGTACTTTGTTTAGTTCTTGTTGTCTACTGTTGTTATTCCTTTACTTGTATGTGTTCTCTTACACACACGAAGAAAGTCTTCTGTATTTTGTATCATTACATATGCTTAATCTTTTTTAATATTGGTCTTATCCTTCATTATTTTTCAATGCTAGTTTCGTTAGGTCAAACAGTGACAGTGAGCATGGAACCACAGTACTACAGTGATCCTGCAACAGATTCGGCAACATTGACGTGTGAATTCAGTATTGATGATGCAACGTACACCTTTTCCAATCTGGAGTGGAGAACAGATGGAGTCTTAGTGGCAGACTTCTTCAATGGTGCAGTAGATCCAACATACTTTAACTATTGCGTATCCTCAGGTGTCTGTGCTATAACGAGTACCAGTAGTGAGAGTTATTTCACCATTTCTTCTTTGGATATGACTAAAAATAAAGCAACCTTCAGCTGCCAGGTGACTTTTGGAAAAGGTGCCGATAGGAGGAATGGTCAAGACAGTGCATCTTTAATAGTGGTCGGTGAGTAATTTCACTCTGTACATTTACTGTGATACAGTTTTGTAAACATATAATTATTATGTCATTATTGAACAATAAAACTGAGGCAATGAAGTTTATCATGAAAAATCGATTGAAAATTAATAAAATACTTTTTTTTTGTACACGGCAAATCCATTGTACACTTGTACATTCACTTATAACACATACTATTATACAAATATTGACTGCCTCGAGTGCTATGGTTAAAACTATGACTCCCGAGGTGATCCCCGGAGCGTTCTATTTTCCCGAGGCGAAGCCGAGGAAAAATAGAACGCTACGGGGATCACCGAGGGAGTCATAGTTTTTAACCATTGCACGAGTAAAAGCAGTCAATATTTGTTTTATAACACCCCAAACATTTCTAACTACTGTACTATTATTATTAAGTTACTGACCTGAATGCTACAATCCACGGACGACGCGAATACAGATTGCAAACACTTTTACTGTGCTGCATGTAGTGTCGTGCAATCCGAAATGGTTACAGACTATTAATTTATCATTCTCGTACACGCAACGGACGTCTGGGTACTGCACGCTGTGTGCTAGTCTTCGGACTAGCGCATGGCAAACCGACGCACTATCACACGGCCGTCGTCTAGCAAAACTAAGACATGTCATGTGACGCGCTCTAAACCAATGAGCAGGCAGAATACTTGGAAGGGGTGTTATAAACATTAATATGACATCCATGTATAGTATGTAACACATTGATTTGATCTCTTCTGGATTGATATGCAAGTCCAGTGGCAGCAATAACGAACGATCCAGAAAATTGGCAATGATACGCGATAAATGCGACATCCAGAAATCGGAGAAGAATTGTCGATCCATTAATACCGCTACTTATTTATTTTGTACAATTAATATTCTAAGATATCCACATTAAAAACAAATCTATCCCTCGTTTACCCAACGTATGGAATTTATATAATCATCTTCTAACATAAGAGCAGTTTTATGCACTCGTTTCATCAGTGTAATTATGGTACACACAAAAAGTCATTTTATACACAAAGCAAACCGTTGTTTATCATGCTGTGATTTGTACATACATGTAGAAACTTGGTTTCTTTATTTTGTGCATTATTGTATTTTCAGTCCCAGCAACCACCATAGTCATGTTAAATGGAAGCCCATCAGATTCATTTTCTGATGGCAGTGAAGTAGTGCTAAGCCTTGGTGTGGCCAGTCACATATTCCAGTGCGAAGTTTCAGGCATCAACCCACAAGCAACATTCACCTGGACAGTTGGTGGTAACCAGTTGTCATCAGACATTACAGAAAATCATGTTGTTGACTCGGGCACTGGCTTGACAACGAGTACAAGTAAAGCCACACTGAAACCAGACCCAAGTTACAATGGTAAAGACCTCATTTGCGAAGCAAAGAACTATGAAGGTGATCTTGGAGTTACGTTTCGCTTGCGTCTCAAAGTGGCAGATTGGATACATTAATCTTACGAAAGATATGCAGGTTGAAAGAGACATTGAGGAATTTGAAAACTCGTGGCTTCATTATGGTTTACAAACTCAATTGTTATCAAGACTTTTACCATACTTTTATTTCTAACCCTATGTTTTTTAAGCACTGTTTGATCATCTTTCGTAAAAATAAAAAAATAAAAAAATCAAACATAGATTTAACAAAAAGAAAACAAAAGATTCGAGTATGATTGGAACCCACAGCATTTGAATTGCTAGAGCAGATGTCTTACCACAAGACCACCGAACTTGTGTGTTTTCATTGTGCCCACATTACGCCAATTAACAAAGCCTCAAGCCAAATCAGGCCGCGTGGAATTTCTGACCAAACGACCGTCTGATCCGTCTGATAAATTGTGTGGAACAGCCAGTCACAAATTTGAATTTGCGTATCTAAGATTTTCCTTAATCTTCTCAAACAGATCCTTGTGCTGGTGCAATGTGAATGGTGGGAAAATCGTCATCTATACCAATGACTCAAGCATGTCGATGTGTGAGTGTTCTGCCAAACTCGAAGGGGAATTGATTAAATTAAATTTCAGAATTTGTATCTACTATTCTGTTGTCAACACCAGGGCCCAATTTCATGGCTCTGCTTACCGTAAGCACAGAATCGGCGCTTACGGAAGCAGGGAATTATGTGCTTGCGAAAGGCGTATTTCACGGGTTAGCAGCGAATTCAGGCTTCTGCGCGTACTTCACGTTACTAGCCCGGCATTCTACGCTTACAAGGCTAGCGCAGACATTTGTCGCTTGCACGTAGGCGGGGAATCGCGATCGTAAGCGCAGAATTCGGTGGTAAGCAGAGCCATGAAATTGGGCCCAGTAGGTATAGGGATAGTGGTAGTTCAACGCAGCTCTTATCAGAACTAAGGGCTCAAAGTCTGTGACTCTTCACAATCAAGGTCGGGCTTCATTGTGATAACCAGGGTGTTCATTGCAGATAAAAAGTTATGTTGATAATTGTGATCTGATGTTGTTATAATAATGGTTGGACTTTTCCATATAGCTGTACACTGTCTGATGATGTAAGGGGATTTCCCTTTATATTCCCTCGAATCGACGACATTCTCATCGCTTTTTTGAAACGTTTTCTGCACGTAATTTGCACACATGAGCCGTGATAAACTTTTAACAAAGCGTGAATATCATGCTAAGCTGCCATAAGCAAGCTGCTAATTTTTATGCATTATTCCTATTCCAATAAGCAAGAGCGCACTGTTTATACATGTGTATAAGTACAAGAAAGGCCCGACCATTCACAATTCAATATTTTTTAATGACACTGTACACATTTGGTAATTGACAAAGACCAGTCTTCTCTAAACATATGCATACAATAACAAACCTATGAAAATTTGAGCTCAATTGGGCTCAATTGGTCGTTGAAGTTGTTCTAAGCAACAATAAGGCGGATACCAGCCACAAATTGAACATAATATGACATGGTATTTTGGCCCGTAACCTTATTCGGGTAAGCATGATTGGTCGTTGAAGTTGTTCTAAGCAACAATAAGGCGGATACCAGCCACAAATTGAACATAATATGACATGGTATTTTGGCCCGTAACCTTATTCGGGTAAGCATGATTGGTCGTTGAAGTTGTTCTAAGCAACAATAAGGCGGATACCAGCCACAAATTGAACATAATATGACATGGTATTTTGGCCCGTAACCTTATTCGGGTAAGCATGATTTTGTTGTGCTTAGCTGCTGTTGTGCTTTTAGAGGCTCCTTGAAATTGTGCCAATGTGTGAACAAAAGAAAACGTCTTCAAATGTGTAGGTTCAAGTGGCATGGTTAGCTTGTTTGTGCGTAAAGCGCTCGCCTCTCACCAAGTGCAACCCGGTTCGATACCTGGCTAGGGGCCGATTTCACGAAACTTTACGCAACTGCGTAAGTCCACTTGCGCAACGTTTATGGCGTAAGTTGCGCCTTAAACGTTGCGCAAGTGGACTTACGCAGTTGCGTAAAGGTTCGTGAAATCGGCTGCAGGGCCATATGTGAGTTGAGTTGTGCGTTGGCTCTCTGCTGTGCCACAAGGGTTTTCCAGACCATCCGATTTTCCTCCCTCGGGGAAAAAACCCAAACAATTTCGATCTTGGCTGTGCTCCGTGGTCATAATGGGTTGATGTGGCTGGCAGCCAAAGGCGCCCTTGCATGCCTGCCTCTCGAACACGTTCTAGCCGCGTCCTTCGCAATTCAGCTCTTAGCTGCGAATAAGGATGGTTAGCCCCCCCCCCCCCATTTAGGTTATGAAAAAAATGCAATACTTTCCCGCACTCTTAATTATACTTGCTAATACAACTGTATTTTTTTCACAAGATAGTAATTTGTGTTGCCGTTATTGTCATAACCAAACTGTAAAGACCCATTTAAAAAGTTTCCGTATCCCGCCAGCACTTTTCATCCTCAAATTCCTTTTACAATGATTGAAAAGAAATGACAGGATACAGAACGTTTTCCCTTTACCAAAGCAAAAAACCATTAATGTGAAGGTATTTTGTAAATCTTACTTTAAAAGAATGCTTGGCCTCTTCTAGGTCCCTCACAGCTGAACATTAATGTCCGTAATTTGTCAGTCTTTACTCTTAAAAAAACAACTCGTCGGTCCGCCATACCACTCTTGCAAAGAGCCATAATATGGCAGCTCTTTTGTATATAGAGTAAAAGACAAGTACTTTTATCTCGATTTAGCCTGAAGTACGCTCAAATTTTAATCAAAATGAGTGACATAGATTGACTTTCATTTTCAAATGAGCAAAACTTACACCATTTGGTCAAGAGAGTGAAATGTGTACTCTCTTAGAACTACAATAGGAGAATAGTATACAAATATTGACTATTGGTAATTTCTCAAAATAATTGTTAGCTTAAAAACTGACTTGGTTTACGAGCAATGGAGAGCAGTATAAACATTGAAATAACGTAAAAGTTGTTTTGAAAAGATGTAACTTCTCATTAAAAATTAAAAGGCTTCAGGCCTGAAGCGTTCTTTATGAATTATTAAAGCACGCAAACTTTGTGCAACAAAAGTGTTTTTGTTTTATTGTCTTGCAGATTTGACGACAAATAGTTAAAGAAAAAATGTTCGTATAATATTTGTTATTATGAAAGTTGGGTTACACCAAGTAAGATGTTGATAGTATAAAACATTGTGAGAAACGGCTCACTCTGCAGTGGAACAGTTTTCGAGAAAGAAGTAATTTTCCACGAATTTGATTTCGAGACCTCAAGTTTAGAAATTGAGGTCTCGAAATCAACCATGTCTCGAAATCAATCATCTGAACGCACACAACTTCGTGTGACAATGGTGTTTTTTTCTTTCATTATTATATCGCAAGTTCGATGACCGATTGAGCTCAAATTTTCACAGGTTTGTAATTTTATGCATATGTTGAGATACACCAACTGTGAAGGCTAGTCTTTGGTAATTACCAATAGTGTCCACTGCCTTTAAAAACTATCAAACAAGACAAAGGGATACAAGATATAATCTGGTAACAAAATATGTTTTAAAGGCAGTGGACACTATTGGTAATTACTCAAAATAATTATGAGCGTAAAACTTACTTGGTGACTAGTAATGGGGAGAGGTTGATATTATAAAACATTGTGAGAAAGGGCTCTCTCTGAAGTGACGTAGGTTTCGAGAAAGAAGTATTGTCCACAAATTTGATTTCGAGACCTCAGATTTTAAATTTTTAGGTCTCGAAATCAAGCATCTAAAAGCACACAACTTGGTGTGACACAGGGTGTGTTTTTTTGCATAGATCTCGCAACTTCGACGACTGATTGGGCTCAAATTTTCACAGGTTTGTTATTTATGCATATGATGAGATACACCAAGTGAGAAGACTAGTCTTTGACAAAATACCAATAGTGTCAGTGTCTTAAAGATAGAACATGCTTTGTTTTTGAAAGGGCAAGGGCACAATGCATAATCGCCTTGGTAAAGGGCACCGTATGAGAAAGTTTCTATCGGAGCATCTCGAGGGCACCAGGGCAATGACCAGGGGGCATGGAGGCAATTGCCTTCGTTGCCTCTTTAGAGTATCATGCCAGAACCAATATTTGCTCAAATAGACATGAAAAACCTGTAACAAACCAAGAGTGTCAACTTATATTTTATTATGAAGGAAGTCGTACCCGCAACAGCAATCATTGACCTAAAAATGAATCACAATAAATAGTGACATAGTTTTCGAGAAAGAATTAATTTTCTACGAATTTGATTTAGAGACCTCAGATTTAAAATTTGAGGTCTCGAAATCAAGCATCTGAAAGCACACAACTTCGCGTGACAAGGGTGTTTTTTCTTTTCTTTCATAGTTATCTCGCAACTAAGACGACCAATCAAACTCAAATTTTCACAGGTTTGTTATTTTATGCGTATGTTGAGATACACCAAGTGAGAAGACTGGTCTTTGACAATTTACCAATAGTGTCCAGTGTCTTTAAAAATGTTGTTGTGTATAGACGTATTACGGAGCTCTGGGAAGTGCCATCCGACATGTTGAGATCCTGACCCAAAAAATATATCCAGATGACGACATCCTATAAACGCAAAGAAGTCGACAAACCGAGAAAATTATGTTGGGATGTCGACATCCTAAAATTAGGATGGCGTTTTCTGTGATAATTAATTTGATCTCGGGATGTCGACTTTCTAAAATTATGGTGTCGTCTTTATATGATAATTTATCTCGGGATGTCGACATTCCAATACTAGAAAAAATGGGCCAACAACTCTTGCTAAAGAAACATGTCGAAATAATACCATTGCTATCCATTAAGACGTTTTGTAGTCACTTTTGTCGGGAGCGAGGAAACTAGCAAAACACACACAAAGTCCCAAAGCTGGGACATCATTTTATGCATGAGACAAATCTATGTATGGATATTCTTTTGAATATTTTGATTGCTCGTAGATTCATGGTTCGTTGGATATAAGTGGGTGGTTTGGGGGACAACATACCTTTATCCTTTTGATCATCATGAGCGCTTGGAAACAGAATAACTGTAACTTCAAGGGCTGATGGCTGCACTTTTAGTACTGAACTTGTGGTTTTCTTGTGTGCTGTCTGTTACTCAGATTTGTTGTTAAAAATAACGTTATTTGTTTTAAAACTTATGGTTCGATGGACATAATGGCGAAAACAAACTTTTATCCTTTGGAACCGAATCATGTTATCCAAGTTCGTCTCACGTACTTGTAGTAGTAAGGTCAAACGTGAGGCCACAGAACGATATTATTTTAGCACGTACGCACGTAGGCCTACATCGTGTAGTTTATAGCTATGAGCAGTTTGCTTATCAGCCATTCTATAACCTTTTAAAATAAAATGAGTAAATTAATAAGTTTATTTTTTACCTAAAACGAAATTGAAGTATCCGAATTGACTTCATACAATTCGAGTGGGACACGAGATTGTGCCCATTTTCATGTTTCTTTTACCGTAAGCACAAAATCGGCGCTTACGGAAGCAGGGAATTCTATGCTTACGGCAAGGGTATTTCACGGGATAGCTTAGAATTATGATTCAGTGAGGGTAAAATAAGCAAAAAGGATGTAGGATAGGCCTAATTAAAACCTGCACGAAACAGTTATAGGTCTGATGATTGGATTGATTAAGTGTTACATCCAAATATGATGGCCAAATGTATCTTATGGGGTATACAAATTATTATGTTGGATATTTTTAGGAGTAATTGTTTGGTCTTGTGCCGCATAGTATCATGACCAAATTGTTATTATTGTATTAAATTATTGTAATCGATCTGACTGATCAACTTTACCCCAACCAATCAATAACATAGAGCTGCTTGTAAACACAAAAAGTAGGTCTAGCTATAAGCAGAACAAAGTTATAATACCAGAACAGGGATACCTGTTATTATCTGCTAAGCCGCAGCGAGCTCTCAATGCACTCTCCAACAATCAGTCAATAGAGGGCGGTATTTACAATCCATCAAGAGATTTGCAGACGAACACGCACGAACCAACTTTTAAGTGTCCTCTTTCTTCATTCTGCACTCTTCCTATAACATGTTGTGGAAGCGGTAAAGTATTCGAATTGACATTTAAAATAGTACAGAGAGAATACTGAGGTGCTTTTGGGGTGGACACTTCATCAGGAAACTGAGATGCGAGAGCTTTTGGGGCTGATTGTAAAAGAGCGAGCAAGGATGTTGGACTTTCACAGCGTACATACAGTGTGCCATGCTGTGTGTATGTGTTTGTTGACATGAATGTTTTCTGTCACTGGACACCACCTACTACTACTAGACCACTGTTACTGTGACCATGGCGGTAGAAATGAGTGTCACTGTGTCAGCTGATCAGTGTCACGACAAAGCCCATGGACATGATGGGGTGACCTGAAACCTAAGACTCTAGGGTAGGAGTAGAAGTTGACGCACAAACCCACAAGCTCGGCCTCCCCCCTCAGAGCTGCGCATAGTGCTACAGAGCTCCACCTTGCAGCAGTGTAGTAAGTTTGGTGTTTTTTATCAGTTGTACTTGTAAAGTTGTAGTTGTTTGTTGCAAAACATACTCTCCTCAGCTCAGTAAAGACCCAACACTTCTTTCTAAGATTTAAACACATGATAGAGTACAAGTTTCTTGTTAAAAAAAAAAAATCATTTTATTAATTAGTTTTTGATTGTAAACAATTTTCCTGTAGTGTTATACTATCACTATCAGAAACCCATGACACCATGTATAGCACTGTCAGTGTCATTTTTGTACATGCACTTTTTCATTGAACTTCTTTAAAGGAACGCGTTGCCTTGGATCGGTCAAGTTGGTCTTTGAAAAGCGTTTGTATTCATTTGTTATAAAATGCTTTATGATTAGAAAGCTATTTTTAAGCCATTGGACCCTTTCGGTTCAGAAAAAAAAAATAAAAGTTCACAGATTTACAAATAACTTACAGGGTTTA
Organism: Asterias rubens; assembly: GCF_902459465.1. Taxonomy (NCBI): domain Eukaryota; kingdom Metazoa; phylum Echinodermata; class Asteroidea; order Forcipulatida; family Asteriidae; genus Asterias; species Asterias rubens. The sequence goes on from NC_047078.1 coordinate 10,250,884, forward strand.
CAGAAGGCAATGGTGAAAGACTTCTCTTGAAATATTATTCCATGAAATGCTTTACTTTTTGAGAAAACAGCAAAACAATATAAATTCTCGTTAACGAGAATAACGGATTTATTTTAAACACATGTCATGACACGGCGAAAAGCGCGGAAACAAGGGTGGGATTTTCCGTTGTTTTCTCCCGACTCCGATGACCGATTGAGCCTAAATTTTCACAGGTTTGTTATTTTATATATAAGTTGTGGTACACAAAGTGTGGGCCTTGGACATCACTGTTTACCGAAAGGGTCCAATGGCTTTAAAAGTAGAATATAATGATCCACACAAGCATCACTCGAAATTGCATGGTTTTCCTTTTACCTCGTCGACAAACACGGTCGGCCATTTATGGGAGTCAGATTTTTGACTCCCATAAATGGCCACCATGTTAGTTTGCAAGGTTTTATGGGAGTCAAAAATCTGACTCCCATAAATGGCCGACCGTGTTTGTCGACAAGGTAAAAGGAAAACCATGCAATTTCGAGGCAAATGTGTGTGGATCATTGTATTCTACTTTTAAAACACCTTTCTAATGATGCATTTTATAACAAATGGAAACGATTTCAAAGACCAACTCGACCGATCTAAAGCAGTGTGTTCTTTTATAACAAACTTGCTGACAGACGTCTATAAAAAAAAATATGCAGTGAGTATATTTACGGGCTAGGTGCTGTCAGGGATAACTATCCAGATGGCGCCACCACTTTTTCACTAATTTTTAAAAACAGGGATATCTCAAATTCCATCAAAACTTTTAAAAGTGCATCCAGGCCAGGACCAGGGGCAACAGAGGAAATGGCATCCAAGGCCTCTGTGGAAATCAAGGCCTTTGGCAATATCATTTTATTGCGGTATTATTGTGATATCATCCAGCGCCAGTGGTAGCCACGGTGGGCGGTGTTGGGCGAGACTGCCGAGGACTCACAACTTTAGCCCGTCATTCTGAGCACAAAAAATGTGCCGCACAGTACATATTTCAAATAATTGTCCACAAATTATTGATGATCTGAGATACAACTAATGATAAGAAGTATCAAATGTCGCAGAGAAAAAACGGGGTCAAAAGGCCATTCAATTTGTTGCATGGCCCTGTAACAAAATTAAATTTGAAACTGGCATCAAACCTGAAGCTTGCACTTCAGCAAAAATGGCCCAACTCAAACTGGTCTAGCTACATGTACAGCCCTGTCCACCGCTTTTGTCATGTTTGAGAAGTATTAAATTCAGGACGACTATGTTTTGTCATTTGTTATTCACAGATACAAGACATCATGGAGGAGACATTGCCACCAGTGGTTGCCCGGGAAAGGTATTTCTTAGCCGCCCGAACTGGAGACGTCAAGGGCATCAAGGACAGTCTAGAGAACAGTGCCAAGCATAGACAGCGTCGATGCTAATGGGCGCTCTGCACTCCACATAGCGATAGCAAATGGAAATCTGGGTGAGTAAATGACTGTGCAGTGTTGTAGAAGGTATGCAGGGAACGATTTCCCTTTTATAGCTGAGCAAAATGCTTCACAGCATGTTGCTTCTCCAAAAACAGGATTTGCTACTCAATGTTTGCATTCAGTGTGCACAAAATAAGTGCAGTCTAAATTGATTGCTACATGTATACATGTAGACGATGTGACCTCTGATGTCACTCGAAAACCATATCGTGATTCGCGCGCGTACCGCCGGGCAAAACCTTTGTGTTTTGACAGCCAGCTAGAAAGTATAACACAATCTTAACATGACTACGCGTGCCCAGCGAAATATGACAAGACCAGTGCTTTGTCAACAGAGGGCGGTTTGAATGAAGCATAGGTCACATCGTCTATACAAAAGTGCTGGACGAAATCGTCCCCTGGTACAACTGAGCTGGGGCTGCTTTCAGTTTGTGTGTTCAGTTATGACAAAAGTAAATGGACGGACCTTGTCCATGTAGGGAGTAGGGTGAACACCAATCTAGACCAACCAACTGTAGTGCTTAGGGTTAGAGTCAGGGCCCTACATGTACAAAGCTGTCGGCTTTATAATGAAATCTCTGATCTCCTATCAACACTTCAGTCCCCTGGGCCAAATTAAGCTACCTGCTAAGCACACAAATTTGCTTCCCATGAAATTTCTTCATTGATAAAAAAAAAACAGGATTACCAACAAAGTTTCCATTTGTTGCATACTGCTTGTTACTGGTATTTAGCTGTTGTTTGCTTACAATCCAAACATTATTATCTCACAACTTTGACAACCAATTGAGTTAAAGTTTTCAGAGGTTTATTACTTTGTGCATGTTGAGATCAAGTGAGAAGACTGGTCTTTGACAATAACCAATAGTGTCCAGTGTATTTAATACTCATTACATGACTAATATACACATCATGACTGGCAATGAGGTAACTAGTGTATGTCTATTCCCCCGAGGGACTTTGAATGACCAGAAGAGGGACCTATTTCCTGAGGCTGAAAGCCGAGGGAAATAGGCCTCTCTTCTGGTCACTCATAGGCCCAAGGGAAGAGGTAGGTGCTTATTTAAGTTGCCCTACATTTCGTTAAAGGAACACATTGCCTTGGATCGGTCGAGTTGGTCTATGAAAAGCGTTTGAAACTGTTTGTCATCAATTGCATGGTTTGAAAGATGTTTCCCACAATGTTTTTTTTTTTTTAATGCATGCAAGTTGCTTGACACACAAGGCCTGAAGGCCACTTCAATTATATTTTCCAGAGGCTGTGCCACCTATACTCCTAGGGCTGAAACAGGGTTACCCCTTTCACAGTCCATACGCAAGTAGGCTTGGGTATCATCAATTTTAAGCCTGGCCGGTAGAGCAGAAAGCACTACCACCCAAATTTTATGTAGCTAGTGTCACGACCGGGATCCGAACCCACACCCTGCTGATCAAACACCAGTGCTTGAATCCGGTGCTCTTAACCGGATTTGTGAGATTTATGCTAACAATTGGTTCAAGTAATTACCAATAGTGTCTAGTGCATTTAATCAAAATGTTTCAATTAATTTATTCTTATATATTTGGTTTGCGGGAACACCATGATTGTATCTACTTACCAGGTAGAGTTTGTCCTTAGACGATGACTAGAGCAAGCTAGTCGAACTGTTGAGACCAATGAAGCGATCCAGCCTGTCAATCAAACTGCGGGTTCACCCATTTGACCAATCACAGTACTGTTGATACCAATTTAAGAACTCACTCCGCAGTAGTGCAGTTAATTATGATCCTATAAAGCTAAAGTAGTATAGTCCGAGCCAATTTTCTTTTCCTTCCGCCCGGGTAGTAGTTAAAAAGCAGGACAGTTCTTTCCAGAACGGAGAAGTCTCCCGAAGACAAGAACGCTGCGGTAGTAGAATAAAGAAAGACAGTTCTCTAAGAACAAACTTTACCTGGCAAGTAGATACACACATGGTGCTACTGCAAACCAAATATACATTTTTACTCACCATGCATTAATTGCCACAAATCCTATTGTTTAAAACTGAAATATCAATGATATTATCTTCCTGCCGTCACAAGAAAAAAAAAAAAAAACTTCTTGATGCTTATTCGTAGGTTTGAAGTTTATTGTTAACATACTCACCATCATATAATAGCCTCTGTTGTGTATTCTGTTTGTCTAGTCTGTCTTGTGTTTTCTGTCTTCTGTGTAGTATTTTATGTTGTTTGTCTGTCAATAAGTTAAGGCACAAAAGCCTCTGCCTCACCCTAACCTAGTTGTTGTCCTACTTTAAGCATGCTTATAAGCTTCCTAATATATATAACTATCTAAATCATTGTAAACTTTCATATCATAAGATACTAAGTAATACTGTAAACTACTCATAATTTGAATATAATGATTAAACTTTGTAAAATGTGTAAGTGTACGTGTAGGGCAGCATGGAAATAAATGTGTGCAAAAAAATAATAATAATAATAACATTGAGTGATTATTTTGTTACGTTTGCAGATTATGACGGTCCTGTCCCACCCTGATGAAGACAACCCAATGAGTAGTGAAGAGACTTCACATTCACCTCTACCTAAGATACCACGCGCCCTCGATCTGGGATTGCAAAAGGTAAGGAAGTAAACATCCCTTTCTACTGTTGATAATGGCCAGCCGGTTGTTAGCAAAACACTTGTGTTAAAACAAATTTATTATTGTCTGTCATTATTCGTTTGCTGAAGTATCTCTATTATGATTTGTTTCCAACAAATTCAAAACATATTTTGGAATATTTGTGTATCATTTAGAACTACAAACTGTGGCCATCTGTTTTTGATTTGCACGCATGGCTTTCCCAACCTCGTTGGGCAAAAAACTTGGGCTTTGACGTTGCATTAAAAAGGTCTACATCGGGATCATGTGAATGCTCTGTCGCAGAGTGGACAAGCACACTGGACACAAGCTCATCCATGTCGTGGCCTAGCGGTTAAAGGGATGGTACACGTTTGGTAATTACTCCAAACAAATATTAACTTAAACACTGACTTTGTAACGAGCATTGGAGAGTTGTTGATAGTATTAAAACTTTGTGCAAAACGACTCCCTCTGAAGTAGCATAGATTTTGAGAAAGAGACAATTTCTCACGAAAATCATATAAAAGACTTCTAGCCAGAAGTCTTTTTTTTATTTCCTTCTGAAAGCACACAAATTCGTCCAACAAGGGTGTTTTTTCTCTCATCATTTTCTCTACCAATTTGTTATTTTATGCTTATTTTGGGATACACCAAGTGAGAAGACTGGTCTTTGACAATTACCAATTGTTTACCTTCCCTTTTAAAGGGCACTGGTCTCCTCATCAAGCTCTGGGGTTTCTGATCAGAAGAGTGTGGGTTCAAGTCCTAGTAGTTTACCTCGACGATCTTGTGTCCCTGAGCAAGACACTTATGTAACCATTATTGCTTTGTCCTTTGGATGGGACAAAAGCCATTGGTCCTGTGTGTTGTTTAATGCACATAAAAGAACCAAGTGCACTAGTATTGAAAAGATAAGTAGTTCGCCCCCGTTGTTCTTGATTTGATTGGCAGCATATTGCGTCGCTGCATTTTGTAAACCATTACATGGTGCTATGTTAAAGGAGTAGGTCTTGTAATTCTAACGTAGTCCACCTTGCTGGAAATACTAAGGGAATCAATGTGTGGTGAAGAGGTTTTCTGGACTGGTTCTTGATAATTTTACCGAGACGATCGTTGAGGTAAATTATAAAGAACCAGGGGTGGATTTCACAAAGGTAGTCCTAACTTAGGACTATTCCTAGGCAATGCTAAGAGATGGGACCAGTCCTAAGTTAGGATGAGTTACTCGGACCAGTCCTAAGTTAGGATGAGTTACTGGACCTAACTTAGGACCAGTCCTATCTCTAAGCATTGCCTAGGACTAGTCCTAAGTTAGGACTACCATTGTGAAATCAACCCCAGGTCCCGGCGGGTTTAAAACTAGTTGAAAACCGATTCAACACACTTTGATTCCCATTCATAAATACCTTTTCGGTAAAAAACATCAACACTTTTTTAAAAATAAATGCAAAAATTATAATTGTTAAATGATTTCTTTCAACACAACACCCCTCCAGCTATGAAATGGTAAAGACCTCAGCCGCCCTCAGGTAAACAACTCCTTATAAGGGAATGCTGTGCGCGTATCGCGTGATGTGGCACAACTTTTTTAGCCATTGCTCTCGACCAATAGGAATGAAGAAACTGTCTTATAAGAATAGGTGCAAGCTCGCGTGTCACGCCCATGTTTCATCACTTTTTACTGGTGTTATATCATCCGTTCAAACAACCCCTCGTGATGCCCTCTCGACCAATCAGAATGGATAGGTATTTATGAATGTATGTTAAAGCGCCTTCAGCAGGACTGAGTGATGGATATGCCTGCTAAATAAGAAGCCACTCTTTTTTTATTATTGTTATATCGCATGCATGTGAGTGCTTTGTCGCAGACTGGTCTGGTTCATCAAACCAAAACTCTGGTGTTGTCAGCAGCAAAAGGGTAATCGCTTTTTCACTGTTTTCTCGTGACCCATATGGCCAATCAATTTGATACGTGTACTCATGTGTAGTTTTGTCAGTTTTGGACCACATAAAGTGCTTACATGTACACTACCAGCTTACACTGCCAGTAACTGTTTTGTTAGCTAAAACCAATTCGGTACATTGTTCCGTAATTTGTTTTGTATTTTCCAATTTCTTGCCCAGTTCATCGCTCATCCAAACTGTCAGCAAGTCATCATAAGCCAGTTCTACAAACGACTTCTCTTCGTCAGAGACAAGTCTGTCGTCTACCGAACTTTTCTCTTTGCTCTACTCTTTCTTCTCTACCCCTTCCTCGCTGTACTCCATGTTTACTCCGACAGACAGAAAATAAAAACCTTCGTCAGAATTCCGTAAGTATTATCAATTATATCTGAAAGTCTTTTGGGGGTCTTTTATACAGTTTAATAGTAATATTTATAATAACAATTTGGGAGGGCTAATCATCCTTACTCGCAGCTAAGAGCTGAATTGCGAAGGATGCGGCTACAACGTGTTCGAGAAGCAGGCATGCAAGGGCGCCTATAATAATAATAACAAGACTTGTAATGTGCACATATCCACCCTGCTGGGTGTTCAAGGCGCAGTAAAACCAAAAACAAAACAAAAACAAAACACAACACAAAGAAAAACAGACACAACAAAATTAGTAATTGAAAACTTGTGACATAATATAAGTTTTGAGAAGAGACTTGAATTTTGCAGTACAAAGACAAGATCGAAGATTAAGTGGTAGAGAGTTCCAGATGCATGGCGCGGCTGAAAAAAAAGACCTGTCACCCCATGAGTGTCGAGACTTGGGTTCAATGAGGAGAAGCATAGAACTTGATCGAAGATTCCTTGATGGAGTGTAAACTTGAAGTAGTTCAGAAATATAGTGGGGAGCCTTGCCATTAAGAGCTTTGTGGACAATGAGCATCAGCTTGAAGATGATTCGTTGAGAGATAGGGAGCCAGTGTAGTTGTTTCAGAATGGGGGTGATAGAACACTAGGATTTTCTAGACAGTGTCACAATGCGGGCAGCAGTATTTTGGCTGCCAGCCACATCAACTTGATTTTATTCCTGGTGGAGGAAAACCGGATAGTCTGGGAAAACCCTCGTGGCACAGCAGAGAACCAACGCACAACTCAACTCACATATGGCTGGCCGGAAATCGAACCGGAGTCACTTTGGTGAGATGCGAGCGCTTTAAGCACAAGCCAACCATGCCACCGAGGAGTTATATTGCCACACCCTTTTAAAGCAAACGTAATGATTTCATGGTCTGGCCATTCCAAGATATTAACGCAGAGTGCAATCAGATCCCCCTTGTGCATGCCGAAGATTACTGTACTAATAATTCAATGTATGTTTTTCACCCTGCCTACAGCATTGTGATGTTCATCATGTATCTAGCGGCTGATCTGACCTTCGTGACCTTACTAACCTGGGAAGCGGTTAACGATAGCGGAACGGCTCACAACCTCAGCTTCACTCGGCCCTACAACGTGGCTGCACTGCTCTGGATTCTAGGTAATATCATTTATTCTGTTTGTCTGTAAATGTCATTTGTCATGTTTGTTGAAAGGGTTTTGATACTTTTTGTTTTGTACTATCAACAGCTCTCCATTGCTTGTTACCAAGTAAGTTTTTTGGTAACTATTATTTTGAGTAATTACCAAAGGTGTCCAGTGCCTTTAAAGGCAGTGGACACTATTGGTAATTGTCAAAGACTTGCCTTCACACTTGGTGTATCTCAACATATGCATAAAATAACAAACCTGTGAAAATTTGAGCGCAATTGGTCATCGAACTTGCGAGATAATAATGAAAGAAAAAACACCCTTGTGTGTGCGTTTATGTAGATGGTTGATTTAGGGACCTCAAGTTCTAAATCTGAGGTCTCAAAACCAAATTCGTGGAAAATTACTTCTTTCTCGAAAACTATGGCACTTCAGAGGGAGCCGTTTCTCACAAAGTTTTATACTATCAACCTCTCCTCATTACTCGTTACCAAGTGAGGTTTTGTGTTGATAATTATTTTGGGTAATTACCAAAAGTGTCCACTGCCTTTAATAACTAGAGAATTGAACGTGCTTGTCAACATGCAGGGAAAAGGTTTAAGCATAATGCTTTTGTGCATTTCCCTGAGACAGAAAACATTGAGTGGGGGGACGGGGGATGGGGGAGAGAATGTTTATTGTTAGGGGGAATTGTGGGCATGGAATGGCTTTATGTAACGTTAGGAATGGGTGGCCCAGGGGAAACATTTTGGCCGGGATTGTACAGGAAAGAGATTTTTCAGTCTTTTGGCTGAACTCAATCTTTTTTATGTCGACCTGGTGAAGAAAATCAGACAATATTTGTTTCCACAAATAGAGAAATCCTGCTCATTTGTCTACTTTTCTGGTGCTTTGGATACTGTTTCCAAAGGCTCCTTGGAATCTATAACCCCAGGGGTTACCAAACAGTAGAAATGCCAACATTTCAACATACCTTTGAATTTGTATCCAAGTTTCAGACTTTTTCGCTAGTAATGACTCTCACCCCTGATTGTAGCAACGATATAATCCAGTACGGACCGAGTTTGTCATAGGCGAACTCGGCTGTGTTTTTTATGGGTGCGTTCAATTGGCTTGCCTAGGTCTATCCCGGTCTGCCCCCGGTACGTTCAATTAACTCGGACGTCATTCCAGGGGCTTTCCTGGGTCAGCCCCAAGTGCCCTGCTTGTGGGACGGGTCACTTGGGGCTGGCCCCAGGTGCATGACGTCACCACAAGAGGGTGAGTGATCATTAGTTTAGCGCAGGGCAGGGGCTCACTTGATTGAGCACTGCGGGGTCGACACAGGGAAGCTAATCGAACGCACCCAATGTAGTTCATAGGAAAATGATAACTCAAGAAGCTCAACAAATTTCTGAAAAATCAAACTGTAGTTAGACACATATTAGTTTTAAAAATACTTTAGACAATATTTGAAGTGGTTATATAATTGTGATTAGAGATAGAGACCAGAACATCACTTTTCCTCTAGCGACTCACACCTGTTATCTCCATGTTATTCCCTTTTCAATGACAGTGGATCATGCACAAACCTGGAGGGGCTGCTGACGGCCCTGGCAGATTAACTGCTCATCCATTAAGTTTAATGACCTAAGTATTTCAACTTAAACACACCTACTTTACGAGTTTTTGTAGCCAAACTCAAAAATTCTTTAGTTTCCCTTAGACCAGCCTTACATCTTTGTAAAATCAAGCTCTCGTATACTTTGTAAAATCAAGCTCTTGTATACTTTGTAAAATCAAGCTCTCGTGAACTTTGTAAAATCAAGCTCTCGTATACTTTGTAAAATCAAGGTCTCATATAACTCTTACTCATTACTTTTTAAAAACTTCATACAGACAATCCCGTTTGCAGCAGATGCCTTGATGACGACCACCGAGGGCACTGTTCGTTTCAGGAGATCCGCAGAGCTATCGTCGAGAGAAATTTCACAGATGTCAAATACGCTGAAAATGGCAACTACGTTATCGGTGAGATCGACAAAACAGAGATGCAAATCAATCAGACGACAAAGGGACAGATCAAGGAGCATGTGCGGAGGTATATGAACTATACGGCACGACGCCGAGCCGGAGGGCGCGGGGGAACGTCATACAACACCATCGATAAGACCCTATTATTAGCTGACTTTGACAACAAAACTGAAGACTTCCTCAACCGGACCTGGGATCACCCGCAGATCATGGGGCGAGCTATGTTTGCCCTGGCGACTGCGTTTATGGTTCTGCGCATGTTACCGTATTGCGTGATCAGCGATCTGATTGGTCCACTGCAGATCTCCCTCGTTAGTATGATAATCAGGACGTTCCATTTCTTTTTTGTCGTTGGGACCATGCTGGGATCGTTTGCTGTTTTGCTGGATTGACGTTGACGTACTCGCACTATGTGGATGAAAGCAGAATCGGCAGCTTTTCAAGGTAAGTTTAATAACAGGCAGTTACACCCAAACACATGCTTCATCATCATCATCATTTAGCCTGTGTTAAAGGAACACGTTGCCTTGGATTGGTCGAGTTGGTCTTTGAAAAGTGTTTGTAACTGTTTGTTATAAAATGCATGATTAGAAAGATGTTGTAAAATAAGAATACAATGATCTACACAAATATGCCTCGAAGTTGCGTGGTTTTCCTTTTATCTCGTCGACAAACACGATCGGCCATTTGTGGGAGTCAAACATTTGACTCGGATAAATGGCCGACCGTGTTAGTTCGCGACGTAAAATGCAAACCGTGCAATTTTGAGTGATACTTGTGTGGATCATTATATTCTACTTTTAAAACATCTTTCTAACCATATTGCATTTCATAGTAAACGGTTTCAAATGCTTTTCATAGACCAAATCGTCCGATCCAAGGCAACGTGTTCCTTTAATCCAGTGTAAGATATAGCTCTCCTCATGTAAATACCTAGCTTTTAATCAAGGTGCACGCGGCAGCGGCACCCCCAGATATCAAGCATGAAAAAAGACCAGCGCGAGTGGCGAAGGTGTGAAACGCCTGCAGGTATAACTCGTTTATCTGATCAGTTCATATGCACTTTCTGTGTGTTGCCCTCGGCATGTGACTTTGCAGTGCACCAATATTTGTGTGTGGGTTATGGGCGTGCACGCGACGTGTGAACAATGGTGATTGTGTCTTCTTATTGGCCACTTCTCATCACACTCATGCATTGTGCGTTACATTTCTCCCACCAAAATCTGTGGCAAAAAGTAAAGAAAAACATCATGCCACAAAACGAGTTGCTAAAAACTTTGTTGCTCGCGCTGGTAATTTTTTGGTGCTTGATATCTGGGGTCGTGCTTGACATCTGGGGGGTGCAGCGTGCGCCTTGACTAAAGGCTAGTAAACACCGTTCATTTCTATTTCTTGCAGTTCTGGTCCATGTTGTTCCTGCATAAACCCTGATGTCATCTCTCCATCTTCTTCTCTGTCTACTTATTTTCCTTTTCCCTGTCCTTTGGTTGCCAATCCATTATTCTTGTTGTCCATCTCTTGTCATTTCTTTGGGCAGTTTGCTCAGCCCATCTCCATTCAGCTGTTTTATTTTTGTCCTAATGATGTCTCTTACTCTTTTCTTTCGTATTTCTGTGCATTTCTGTGCATTTTATCCTGTCCTTAAAGGAACACGTTGCCTTGGATTGGTCAAGTTGGTCTTATGTAACCATTTGTTATAAAATGCATATGATTAGAAAGATATTTTAAAAGTAGAATATAGAGATCCACACAAGTATCATATTTATTTTTGTCCTAATGATGTCTCTTACTCTTTTCTTTCGTATTTCTGTACGAAATGTTATAAAATTCTGTTATAAAATGCATATGATTAGAAAGATATTTTAAAAGTAGAATATAGAGATCCACACAAGTATCATATTTATTTTTGTCCTAATGATGTCTCTTACTCTTTTCTTTCGTATTTCTGTGCATTTTATCCTGTCCTTAAAGGAACACGTTGCCTTGGATTGGTCAAGTTGGTCTTTGAAAAGCGTATGTAACCATTTGTTATAAAATGCATATGATTAGAAAGATATTTTAAAAGTAGAATATAGAGATCCACACAAGTATCACTCGAAATTGTGTGGTTTTCTTTTTACCACGTCGACAAACACGGTCGGCCATTTATGAGAGTCAAATTTTTGACTCCCATAAATGGCTGACCATGTTAGTTCGCAAAGTAAAAGGAAAACCACCCAATTTCGAGGCAAATGTGTGTGGATCATTGTATTCTACTTTAAAAACATCTTTCTAACCATATGCATTTTATAACAAACGGTTACAAACGCTTTTCAAAGACCAACTCGACAGATCCAAGGCAACGTGTTCCTTTAATTGAGATATACATGTACATGTACGTAGCATTTGCCTCTCCATTGCTCTTTGTGCTCTTCAGGCCTGAAGCCTTATATTATTTGAGAGTGTCATTACCTTGCTCTTTTACAACATGTTATTAACTATCAACAGCTTTCCATTGCTCGTTACCAAGTCAGTTTCTATGCTAACAATTATTTTGAGCAATTGCAGCTAGTGTCCACTGTCTTTTAGATGCCCACAGGACATGGGATCAAACTGTGTTTTATAAAACTGTTTTTTTTTTCTTTCCACAGTATTTTCCATTCTTTGATTACCCTGTACTGGTCAGTGTTTGGTATGATGCCGATGACTGAGTTACATCTACCCCCGGAAGCTGTAGTCGCAGAAACGTCCGGCTCTCTGCTCTACGCTTCGTTCTACGTCCTGGTCATTATTGTACTCCTCAATGCTCTGATTGCTGTATGGAGCAACGTTTACAACGAAATTGAGGTACAATAAATAACTACTGTGATTTACATTATTGATATTTATAATTAATCATTTGGGGGGCCTAGTCATCCTTACACGCAGCAGAGAAGCTGAACTGTGAAGGGCGTGGCTACAACGTGTTTGAGCTGCTGGCATGTAAGGGTGCCTCTGGCATCTAGCCACAGCAACCAATATATGAACACGGCGGCGGAGCACAACCAGAAATGTGTTTGATTTTTCATGAAGGGGGAGAAAACTGGAGGGCCTTGAGAAAAACCCCTGTGGCATACATGGCATATGGCATAGGAGAGACCCAATGCATAACTCCTCAAATAGGACCTCAGCTGAGAATCGAATCAGGGTCACATTAATAATATCGAAGTCTTATATAACGCACATATCTACCAAACACAAGGTACTCAAGGCGCTGAGTGTATACAAACTTTCAGAAAGATAGGTAATTGCAGTGATGAATTCTGAGACCCAATTATTTAACACCTTATCATGGTTTACAAGGTGCTGCGGCGCATACAGCAGCCACAGCCAGGAAGACCGGGGCAAACCCCTTCTCTTTTCGATAAAGTGCACTGGGTTCTTTTACATGCGTTACACAACACATGGGACCAACTGCTTTACGTCCCATCCGAAGGACGAAGCAATGGTTAAGTGTCTTGCTCAAGGACACAGTGTCACGGCTGGGGATTCGAACCCACACTCTGCTGATCAGAAACACCAGAGTTTGAATTCGGTGCTCTTAACCGCTCGGCCACGACACTTCCACATTAGTGAGAAGCCAGCTCTTTACACACCAGTGGTCCATATTGTACCACCCAAGTTGGGTGTCATGGCCGAGTGGTTGAGAGTATCTAGCTCTTGTGGTTAAGTCATTGGGTTCGAATCCAAGTCATGGCACGTGTGTCCTTGGGCAAGATGCTTTACTTTAAAGGCAGTGGACACTATTGGTAATTGTCAAAGACTAGCCTTCACAGTTGGTGTATCTCAAAATAAACATAAAATAACAAACCTGTGAAAATTTGAGCTCAATCGGTCATCGAACTTGCGAGATAATGATGACAGAAAAAACACCCCTGTCACACGAAGTTGTGTGCGTTTAGATGGTTTATTTCGAGACCTCAAGTTCTAAATCTGAGGTCTCGAAATCAAATTTGTGGAAAATTACTTCTTTCTTGGAAACTATGGCACTTCAGAGGGAGCCGTTTCTCACAAGGTTTAATACCATCAGCCTCTCCCATTTACTCGTCACCAAGAAAGGTTTTATGCTAATAATTATTTTGAGTAATTACCAATAGTGTCCACTGCCTTTAACTGCTTCTCTTCATCCCTAGGGGTAAGAATGGGTACCTGCGATGGTAGAGGTTGAATTTGTGTATGAAAAAGTCTTTGGAGCACTACTGTTGCCCAGGTTGTATACTCCCCAGGGAGCTGAGAAATATTAATGGAATGTTTATTGGCTCAATGACCAAGGCAAGAATGTCCAGTTGGCCACGACAAGCCATGCAAACTTAAAATCTCACTTAATTTTTTGTTTTTTTGCGATCAGGAGAATGCGGACCAGCAGTGGAAGTTCTCCTGCACCGCAATGTGGATGACGTTCCTCCAGGATGACCTACGGGTACCTCACCTTTCAACCTCCTACCCACGCCCAGTGCCTTCCGGCGAATCTTTGATCTGTTCTCGAAGCGGGGTCGCTGGGCTGAGGTTGCTGTTGAGGAAATGAAGCCGATTTACGATGATAAGTGGCTACGGACAGAAGGAGTACGACTATTTGTAAGTTTGTTTTAAAGTTTTAAAAAGGCACTGGTCACTAATTGGTAATTGTCGACGACCAGTATTCTCACTTAATGGTGTATATTAACATATATAGGCACAAAATAACAAACCTGTAAAAATTTGAGCACAATTGGTCGTCAAAGTGGCAAGATAATAATGGAAGAAAAAACACCCTTGTCACACGAAGTTGTGTGCTTTGCTTGATTTCGGGACCTCAAAATCTAATTTGGAAATTTACTTCTTTCTTGAAAACTTTGTTACTTCAGAGGGAGCAGTTTCTCACAATGTTTTATACTATCAACAGCTCTCCATTGCTAGTTACCATCCAAGGTTTTTATGCTCCTAATTATTTTGAGTAATTACCAATAGTGTCTACTGCCTTTAATTGCAGTGGTGGTAGGGTAAATCATTTTATTTTGGTTTTTACTCTTCACAAATGCTTGTGATAATGAAACATTTCAAATCATCCAAATGATAGAAACTGTATTGAAACCACAACCCCGGCATTCTAGATTAGAATAGGATTCGAACTGCCTCTAGCTACCGGGCTAGTCTAGTTGGTAAGACACTGCTCTAGAATTGCAAAGGTTGTGGGTCTGAATCCCACCCGAGTAATATGCCTGTGATATTTTTTCACAGGACTCAAATTAATAATCTTTATCCCGGATGCAAATTTACCATCTACACACGGATTGGGTGGCACAGTTGGCTTGTGCGTAAAGCGCTCGCCTCTCACCAAGGTGACCCCGGTTCGATTCCCGGTCGGGGCCATATGTGAGTTGAGTTGTGCGTTGGTTCTCTGCTGTGCCACAAGGGTTTTCCAGACTATCCGGTTTTCCTCCCTCAGGAAAAAATCAAACACTTTCGATCTTGGCTGTGCTCCGTGGTCATAATGGGTTGATGTGGCTGGCAGCTGAATGCGCCCTTGCATGCCTGCTTCTCGAACACGTTGTAGCCGCGTCCTTCGCAATTCAGCTCTAGCTGCGAGTAAGGACGATTAGCCCCACAAATTATTATTATTATAGAGTAGAATAGCCGGCGCTGCTCGGGCCGACCTCGGCTCGAGAAGTTGTGACCACAAGTTTTTGAATGTTAGGAATTTGTTCGGGTTGTAGGCCAATGGTGTTCAGGTGGCTTATAACCTGTTATGGTGTAGCAGGGGCCTCCACCCTTTCAAAAGAGTCCAGAGGTTGTTTTGGTGGAAAGAAGGCAGAGATAGGAACCTCAGGTCTTCACAGAGTATGACCAGTGTGCCGTATTTTTAACTGCGTGAGGGCGCTCCCAAACATATTTGTATCACTTCTGGATGTGTATGCATTTATACCCCAAAAAAGTTATTAAAGACTGGAACACGTTACTACCACAGACATCTAATCAATCACCAATCACAGACAATACGCCATTTAAAGGAGCCGTTATAATCCACCTCTAAATCAACTTAAAATGCGCCGTATTATTTTGACCATGTGAGGGCGCTGTCAAACTATCACTTTCTGGGTATTACTCTTTCATACCCAAAATAGTTATTCGAGACTGGAACACATTACCACCACACACATCTTATCCATCAAGACAATAAGACATTTAGAGAAGCCTTTATAATCCACCTCTAAAGCAACTTAAAACTATGGCGCAACAAAAGTGACAGAGCGGCGATTAAAACATATGCAGGACGAATCGCATATACCCCTGGAAGTGATACAATAATAATTGAGAGCGGCCTCATGCGGTCAAAAATATGGCTCACTAAACAACAAATAAAGACGACTTAGCAGGGTTGTTGTGCTACGTATGGTGCGAGCGCACAAGTCTTTGTTGGACAGACGTACTGGAAAGTGCACACTAAGACAATAACACACGTAGGCCATTGAGATGGAAAGTTCAACTTGTGTTTTAATTCTTACAAATTATACACTTATTACGTTTAACTCTAGCTTTCTCTGATTTTGTAGATTGACGGAAGCAAGAGATTTAACAGAACACTTGAGGAGCAAACAAATTATGGCGTAAGTTCATTTTAAAAATAGTAACAATAATTATGTATGCCTATGAACCTTCTGGTTTTAAATGACTGTTTAAGATTTCATCGAAAAACGTTTTGCCTTATTCAACACCATAGCCATTACCATAGAAATATTGACTGCTACAATATAAGGGCTGCTATAACCTGTGACCACCGTTAAAATTATTGCCCCTTTTATATCTCAGTTTGGCATGTACACTTTAACAACCCGGAATATGATAAAGGTTGTCTAACAGAGAAAGGTCACAGTTCGCACCATGAAATGGAACGATAGACGTACAAACATACGTACAGTACACGAGCGACCTTTGAATACACGGTGTTGCGACCGTTGCGTTATTTTCAGGGCAGACACAGTTGATTGCTTGACAGAAAAAAGGGGCCCAGCTATTTCCATGACTCCACTTTTAATCAATCAGATTAGAGAAGTCAATACATGAGGTATATTGACCCAATTCACCTGACGTCATCACCAGAGTAATCTTGGATGCGCCATTTTGGTGGTCAATGTCAACGTGTGTTGTTCAGAGAAGTGCGCATCTTAGGTGACGTGGCGATTACACGTAAACCTATTGACAACCAACATAGTGTGACATCAGTCGCGGCGTGTGACGTGTGAGCAAAGTGGCAATAATAGATAATATTGAATGTTCAAAGGAGTATGAGTGTTTCCTGTGTACTGTACCTTTTGTTTGAAATGTGTGTTTGGCACCCCAAAGATATTGTCTTTGGGAGGCCGCCAACATTGGGCATGTTGGGCTGGATAGCTCAGTTGGTAGAGCGCCGATACATTAATCAGGAGGTCATCGGTTAAAGTCCAGCTCAAGTAAATTTGTCTTTTTTTCAAACTCAGACTAAATGTTTGTGTAATGTGTTTGTTTGAAACCCGCAAATAAAGATATTGTTGTTGGAAGACCGGCAACATTTTGCTGGATAGCTCAGTTGGTAGAGCGCCGGTAAGTTAATCCACAGGTCATTGGTTCAAGTCCCACTCTAGTAAATTTTATTTGCTCACACCCAGATTATTAATAAAAATAACGACAATCGGTTTTTATATACTTACTTACTTGTACGTATACTTGGTATACCATGTATACTTGGTTGGTTAGTTCTTTTTCGCTGTTGGGCAGAACTCTCATTTGTCTCTTGAATGTAGCCACATTTGGTGCAGAAATTAGTGACTCTGGCAAACTGTTGCCAACTCTTACCACTCTATTTGAGAAGAAGTGGCCTGCCAATTTTGTTTTAGTACTTCAAGTATACCATGTATACTTGGTTGGTTAGTTCTTTTTCGCTGTTGGGCAGAACTCTCATTTGTCTCTTGAATGTAGCCACATTTGGTGCAGAAATTAGTGACTCTGGCAAACTGTTGCCAACTCTTACCACTCTATTTGAGAAGAAGTGGCCTGCCAATTTTGTTTTAGTACTTGTGACGAAAAAAATCTTTGAATATCCTCTTAGTTCTTTGTGGAGGAGGGAGTAAAACTTGTCAGCCGGTGCCCATTAACATTTATAGGTTTCAATCAGGTCTGTTTTTGTCCTCCTCTCTTGCAAAGATTCCAACTTAACATCTTCGTTTGCACAGGCGTAGGCATCTTTTCTGCACCTTCTCTAGTTATTTCATAACTTTTGGTTAATGGGCTCCAGGCAGACGAAGCATACTCTAGAGCCGGGTGGATGAGGGACTTAATATAAGATGGTGACTTTTTCCTCGTCAAATCCGGGAAGCATCTTCTGACCATGGCAATCTTCTGTCAAGCCTTTTTCACAATGTCTTGGATGTGCTTTGTAGGGAATAGGGTGTTACAATCTTTGATACCCAAGTCTTTCTGTTCCTCAACCTCCTGTAGATAGACTCCATTCAATGAGTAATGGTAGTCAAGGGATTGCTTGATGCGAAGAACAACACATTTCTCTGCGTTAAATTCAAGCAGCCATAACTTGGACCATACAGCAAGAGAATTTAAGTCATTCTGCAGGGTGTCACAATCTGTAATGTCATTTATTTTACTGTAGACTTAAGTATCGTCAGCAAACATATTTGTGGTGGTGGATACATAATCGGGAATGTCATTCACGTAGAGCAAGAGCAAGATAGGTCCTAGGATGGATCCTTGTGGAACTCCGATTGTTACAGGTTTCCAGTTGGAGACTCCATTTCTGAGTACGACTCTCTGTCTACGGCGGCTCTGGAAACCTTCAGTATAGGCTGAAGCATGGCGTCTTATACCAAGATGATGAAGCTTGTACAGTAGATGCTTGTGGGGCACTGTGTCAAAGGCCTTTCGAAAATCAAAGTAGATTACGTCAACACCAGGTTTTTTTTGTCGTGTGCTACAGTCCAGTCACAGAGGCATTAAAGAAGCTGCGTCACACAGGAGCATTTAATTCTGGAAGCCTTGTTGCTCACAGGAGATACTATCATCAACAATGAATTCCATAATGTTGGTCATACACAATCTTCTCCAAAATCTTCACCACCTGACTTGTGAGTGATACTGGCCTGTAGTTGTTGGGACTAAGTCTTGAGCCTTTCTTGAAGAGTAGTGTAATGTTCGCATCACTTCAATCTTGTGGAACTACGCCGGAAGTCCATCTGGTCCACAAGCTTTATTCAGGTGAAGCTTCTGTAACTCTTCACAAAGTCTGAAATAAAGGAGATGTCATACATACAAGTTGGCAGTGGTGTCCATCTGGTCCTCAAGCTTTACTTATGTGAAGCTTCTGTAACTTTTCACATAGTCTGAAATAAAGGAGATGTCATATACAAGTTGGCAGTGGTGTCCATCTGGTCCTCAAGCTTTACTTATGTGAAGCTTCTGTAACTTTTCACATAGTCTGAAATAAAGGAGATGTCATACATACAAGTTGGCAGTGGTGTCCATCTGGTCCTCAAGCTTTATTCAGGTGAAGCTTCTGTAACTTTTCACGTAGTCTGAAATAAAGGAGATGTCATACAAGTTGGCATTGCTGTCCATTCGATCAACAAGCTTTATTCAGGTGAAGCTTCTGTAACTTTTCACGTAGTCTGAAATAAAGGAGATGTCATACAAGTTGGCATTGCTGTCCATTCGGTCCACAAGCTTTATTCAGGTGAAGCTTCTGTAACTTTTCACATAGTCTGAAACAAAGGAGATGTCATACAAGTCTTTAGAAAAAAATTGACACAAATTTATAGAATCGATGTACCCCCAGAGGGTTCATCATTTTTTTTTCTTTTTTTTTTAAGGAGTGCCCCCTGAAAAGACAAGCATAATATCCCATAGGGATAGCTAAGAGCTTGTTTCAACAGACCATTCCACGTTAAAAAAAGAAAAAGAAAAAAAAAAAAACCAAGAAGAAGAGAAAGGAGATAATGGTTTTTGGACTATGCCTCACTCACTAGAAAGTGATGAGAGACACAACAACTAGCATCACCTGCAATCATAATTGCCGTAAAACAGGACGTTACTTAAGGTATTTATTTACTCTACATTTGAATGACTGCATGCCCTGGGTAGTAATGTCTGAGATAACCGATGATGGTAGGCTGTTCCAGATCTTCACAGCTGCAGGAAGAAAAGCCCTGTCAAAACTTCTAAGAGTTCTTGCTGCAGTCATACCCTGAGGGACCGGGGATTGTAGAGAATATCTGTTGAGTAGCAAAGATTGCCTGGTCAGTCGAGCTGCAGGTTGCCTTACAGGTGGGACTAGCGATTTCAGCAAGGTGGGGCACTTGATGCACTGCATCCTATATAAACAGGAGGCTGCTGCAACATTTCTTCGATGGGATAAACTCAATTCAATTATTTAAAATAAGTGAAATTAAGTGGAATTAAGTGAAATAAAAATAATAATATAATGCAAAGGATACAGAGCGAACCAATATGAAACATTTACAGAAGACAGAAAGGCTTGTTTTAAAATGCAAGACAAATAAACAAAAATTAAAAAAATTACAGTCAAAATAAAAGCAGTAAAAAAAAAAAAAAAAATGAACAATTGAACTCAAAGTGGGTTGGACTAAAATAATAGCATGATAATAAAACTAAAAAGGAGGTGGTAAAATAACAACAATTAGGACGGAGTTTTAATGGTCTGGGTTTACCGTCTGAATTTCTTCTTCCTAGTCAATGCACCGCCTTTGGTACAATGTCAGTTCCCCCTATACTTTTGAATAATTTGTTGCATGCATCCAAATCATTCATATCTGTACTGAGAACAGAGTCAATTATCTGGTCATCATCACTTCTTGTATTGGCTACATCATGCTCAGGTTAAACCCTCTGATAACAGCATTTTTCTTACGCTTCGCTCTTCCCTCAGGCTCTTTCTGCATCAGGTCTATTCTATTTGTGAGTTTAGCAATATCACTGTTGAGTCCACCTAACATCTTTGTGGCTGCAACTTCTACATTCAGATCTTCCAAAACAGCTTTGTAAGCTTTACTATCCAAACTTACCTGTTTACTCATTAATTTTTGTAAAGCGCTTCGGGACTTTTGTGTGAAGCGGTATATAAGTCACACGATCCAAAACCTGTGACCATATGTCACCAATTTTCTCGGACTTACACTGGCTTCCGGTTAGACAGCGGATTGTGTACAAAACCCTGCTTCTGACATATAGCTGTATCCATGGCCACGCACCTACTTATTTGTCAGAACTTATTCACAAATACCAGCCTTCTAGAAATCTCCGCTCCCAATCACAATCTCTTCTTGCCTGTTCCTCGGCCTCAACTAAGTCTTACGGCCAACGTGCATTTTCCACGTCTTCTCTTACTCTTTGGATCAAACTCCCCCGTAACATCAAAGATGCACAAACTCTGGATTTATTCAAACGCCTTCTCAAACTCACTTGTTAAACTCTAACTAATTTTGTTTATCTTTCTATTTTGACTTTGTACAGCGTTTTGGGACTCCGTATATAATGCGCTTTATAAGAACGGTTTACTATTATTACTATTATTATTGTCGTCAATCTATTTACAATTGATGTTTTCTCCTTTGCAGCGAGTCATCGCTCGCCTTCTTGAGCGGTATGTTGCAGAGAAGACTGCTGATGAGTGTAGCACCACGGCCGAGGTTTCCAAAGCCGACCTCCGTAACTTGAAGAACGATCTCATTGCACTCAGGTAATAATAATATTAAACCATTCTTATACAGCGCATATCACAGTGAGATCCCTATGCGACGGCTGTCAGTATTTCCTACAAGTTATATAATATCAAAGTCTTATAGTGCACGTATTTACCAATTAAGGTACTCAAGGCTTTCAGAGAGATAGGTTATACCCTAACCTGTGAAAGTTTGAGCTCAATTGGTCGGGCGATAATAATGGAAGAAAAATTACCATTGTCACACAAGGTTGTGTGCTTTCAGCAGATGCTTGATTTTGAGACCTCAAATTCTAAATCTGAGGTCTCGAAATCAATTCCGTAGAAAATAACTTCGTTCCCGAAAACTATGGCACTTCAGAGGGAGCCGTTTCTCACAATGTTTTATATCATCAACCTCTCCCCATTACTCGTAACCAAGTTGGGTTTTATGCAAAAAGATATTTTGAGCTATTAATTATATAATATTGGATGGATTTGAGGGGGATACAAGAATATATTGCACGAGCTATGACAATATTGCACGAGTCGAAGACGAGAGTGCAATATTGTCATACATGTAGCTCGTGCAATATATTCTTGTATCCCCCTAAAAAAAAGCAATCCAATATTATTATTATTATTTATATCAGGCTGAGGAATTGATCAAAGCAACATTATTTTGGCTCACCTGATTCCAGATTTTCAAATTAAATTTTACTATGGTTTCTTTTCTATTTCAATGTTATTGAAAATCCTGAATGCGCCATACTGTGGGCAATTTCACTGTGCGTTCCGTGCGTTTTTATATATAACTTGATGCTGTGCGTTATGCAGTGAAAATGCGCATTTTATGCGACGTGACGTTAATACACGTAAATCTAACTTACCCAACATGGTGAGCGTTGCATCAGTCGCCGCGTGTGACACGCGTGCAAGTGTTAAAATGCCCGGATGGAGCAATATTGAAGCAATATTGCTCCATCCGGGAACTTTTACTGACACAATACTGCTGCCATCCGGGTACTTTTTACGAAAGCGTTCAATACGCTGATATATTTTTGCCTCTGGAAGCCTGATATAAATAATAATTACCAATAGTGTCCACTGCCTTTAACATGGTGCTAAATCAATCACAAGATATGTGTGTACATGTATATGTAGAGCTACATGTTGAAGTATGAGACCTATTCCTTTATGTAGCACCATGTCATGTCACTTGGTTCTTTTACGTGCATTCAAATGTTATATATTAATATTAAAGTCTTATATACATATCACATACATATCTACCAAACAAGGTACTCAAGGCGCATAGTACATTTATACAAACTAGAAAGATAGGTTATTGCAGTGATAAATTATGAGACCCAAATAATGTAGCACCTTACACAATGTTACAAGGATTTACAAGGTGCTACAGCGCATACAGCAGCCATACCGGGGAACACCGGGGCAAATCCTTCTCTTTTCGATAAGTGCACTGGGTTCTTTTGTGGAAGTGTTGTGGCCGAGCGGTTAAGAGCTCCGAACTAAAACTCTGGTGTTTCTGATCAGCAGAGTGTGGGTTCGAATCCCCAGCCGTAACACTTGTGTCCTTAAGCAAGACACTTAACTATTGCTTTGTCCTTCGGATGGGACGTAAAGCCGTTGGTCCCATGTGTTGTGTAAACGCATGTAAAAGAACCCAGTGCACTTATCGTAAAGAGAAGGGGTTTGCCCCGGTGTTCCTGGCGGGATTGGCAGTATATTGCGCCACAGCACCTTGTAAACCATTACATGGTGCTTAAGGATTAGGTCTTATATCTCAAAGTTCGCCCCACTCCTTGCAGTAATAATACCTGGCGCTTTGTATCCTTTGGCAAAAGGCGCGTTATAAATATGGTTATTATTATTATTATTATTATTATTATTCTTTTACATGCTTCACGGCTGGGACTCGAACCCACATTCTGCTGATCAGAAACACCAGAGTTTGAATTTGGTGCTCTTACCGCTCGACCACGACACTTCCACGGCTTTAGGTCCCATAAAGGCATTAGTGTAAAGACACTTTTAAACTGTAATTGCTTCTTTCCACCCAGGAGTAAATGGGTACCTCTGAGGGCAAAGAGATGGTTCTTGTGATTGGTTTAGCTTAGTTGCGCATAATATTTGTTGCACCGGCTGTAATACTCCTCAGGGAGCTGAGACGGTTTATGGAATGAAGAAAATGGCTCAGTGACCATGGGTTATGATGTTGGAAGCCCTTTGAGTTTGAAAATCATAATAATAATAATAATAATAAGACTTGTAATGCGCACATATCCACCCTGCTGGGTGTTCAAGGCGCAGTAAAACCAACAACAAACAAAAACAAAACAAAACAAAAACAAAACAAAGAAAAAACAGACACAACAAAAATTAGTCCTTGAAAACCTGTGACATAAGAAGACATTGAGAAGAGATTTGAATGTTGTGGTACAAAGACAAGTTCTAAGATTAAGTGGTAGAGAGTTCCAGATGCGTGGCGCAGCTGAAGAAAAAGACCGGTCTCCCCATGAGTGTTGAGACTTGGGTTCAATGAAAAGAAGCATGGAACTTGATCGAAGATTTCTTGATGGAGTGTAAACTTGAAGAAGTTCAGAAATATAGAGGGGAGCCTTGCCATTAAGTGCTTTGTGGACAATGAGCATCAGCTTGAAGATGATTCGTTGAGGGATAGGGAGCCAGTGTAGTTGTTTCAGAATGAGGGTGATGGAACAGGATTTCTTAGACATTGTCACAATGCGGGCAGCAGTATTTTGGAGGCGTTGAAGACGGGAAATCTGGTTGTTAGGAAGACTGTAGAGAAGAGCATTGCCATTGTCAAGGCGAGAAGTAACAAATGCATGAAGGATCTTTTCAGTGGCACTTTTGTCCAAGTACTTACGAATCTTACCAATATTCCTGATGTGGTATGATGACAGACGAACGATGTTGTTGATGTGTGGTTGAAGTGTCATTGATGAATCAAAAATAACCCCTAAGTTCCGAGCTTGCAGCGAGGGAGCTATCTGAGCATCACCGATGGAGATGTATGGCACTGAAACCTGAAGCACGATATAAAACCCTTTTATTGTTATTTTTAATGTTTTCATCAAACCTTTTTTTCTTCAGATATGAAACCTTTCTGAAGCTGTGCCAAGTCCACGACCAACTGGTGAGCACGTCCAACGACTGCATCGTCATCAACAAGCAATCGGACATCGTACCGGGCATCTCAGATAGAGCTGACATCATCAGCTCAGATCTCTTTCACAACTTGGCGAACACACTGGACTTCCAGTCCTCCCTGGCGCAGACAGTTGCCAAGCTCCCTCCTCCCCAGTCGGCTCCACCTTCACCCCCTCCCGACGCTCCAGCGCCACCTGACCTTCCGGCGCCACCTGACCTTCCGGCGCCACCTGACCTTCCGGCGCCACCTGACCTTCCGGCGCCACCTGAACTTCTGGCGCCACCTGACCTTCCGGCACCACCTGAACTTCTGGCGCCACCAGTGGCCGAGCAGACTCAAGAACCAAAAGCATCAACGATGGCAGTTGCCTCTGCGACAAGCTCTCCTGGTCCAAGTCGGCCAGTTTCTCCTGCACCTCCAGTATTTGAAAAAGGGGTGAGGAAGATCGTCGTTAAGCTCGTTAAACAGTTTGAAACTGGGCAGATCAGTACGAGAAATACAGTGACCCGAAGAACATCATTACCGGTGCACTCCTTAGAAATGTTTTACTGAGGACAATTCTTGTTGCTCTGGTCTTTGCCTTCGTGTTTCTGCAACCTCCAGTATTTTAAAAAGGAGAGAGGAAGATCAGTGTTAAGCAGTGTTAAGAAGAAATATGTATTGTCATCTCGTTACTGAATAACAACTTCTTGATTTGTGCAATTCAAAATTATAGATGTTAAAATGTATGAGAGAGATTGGCTATCGCCATCTCGGATCAAGTTCGAGTGCGCACATTTTAGTCGACTTCTGACCAGCAACATACATGCGTAGCGACGCACTCTCTTGAACGACTCGTTTGGAAGCCTAGTCAACTATCAGTACCATGGTATTCAACACTAAATTGCCTTGTGCGGTGATCGCTATAGTGTCACTGGTTGCCCTCTGCGCTTCGCACATGTGAGAATGAAGCAGGCTATTGGGACCAGTGAATAAACCAGGGCCCTGAGGCTGGTTCAAAATGGTCGACCAATAGTCGACCAATGGTCGACCACAATAGTCCATCAATGGTCGACCACAATAGTCCACCAATGGTCGACCACAATAGTCGACCAATGGTCGACCACAATAGTCCACCAATGGTCGACCACAATAGTCGTCCAATGGTCGACCACAATAGTCCACCAATGGTCGACCACAATAGTCCACCAATGGTCGACCACAATAGTCAACCAATGGTCGACCACAATAGTCCACCAATAGTCGACCGCAATAGTCCACCAATGGTCGACCACAATAGTCCACCAATGGTCGACCACTATAGTCGACCAGCCTGGATTCGAGTCAAAATAGTAAACCTTTATTCATAAATACCTCAGACATGTTCGCCATTCCTATTGGTGGAAAGCGTGTCACGTGGGGGTGTTTAAATGGTTGATAATGACCAGCTGGAGCTCTGTTTATAACTGGTTGTTTTTGGATACTACACGCTAGTCTTGGTGCAAGGGGAGACGTTTCTCGGAGCTGTTGGTGAGTTAGCTGCGCTGTGTGTGAAAGGAAAACGAGAAACGTCTTGCACCAAGACTATTTACGCGCACGATTGGATTTCTGAAAACTGTCTCAGGCATAAAAATGCAACCCACGTATCAAGGACGTTGGAAAAGGGACAAGTTTTACAGAGTTTCTTACTTTATTACACTTTTTAACCAAAGCATTTATGAATGGGCATAAAATAGTAGTAACTCGTTCTTAAAAGGCAGTTTAAATTCTTGCAGGATCATGGACGTGCGATGAAGGCCTGAGCCGAAGGCGAGGGCCTTTATCACACGACCACGACCCCACCAGTTTTAAAGAACTTGTCGCTACCTTTTATTCCCTTTGTTAAACCATGGTGCACACTTGAACTTGCTCTTGGTTTTTACACTGTCTTGTGGGAGTTTGCTGATTTCCCCAGGACGGGATATGTTTTAAACAAAAAAATTACCAAACAGTTCATCTTCTCAACTCTTAATGATTATCAATAACTTTATTATCAAAACAAATTATCTCACATTTCAATATTTATTATTATGATGTGGTTTTTAGTTTGTTGTGAGAAGTAAATTTTTATTTGTAAAGTTGAACATAGTGAACATTTTGTATTATATGTAGATCGGATGTATATTCAAATCAATTGTAAAAATGTTTGATTGTAAAATAGTACCTGTATATTAAAGCAATTGGACACTTTAGGTACAGAGTGAAAAATAAAAGTTCACAGATTTACAAATAACTTACAGGGTTTACAGAAGGTAATGGTGAAAGACTTCTCTAGAAATATTATTCCATGAAATGCTTTACTTTTTTAGAAAACATTAAAACAATATCAATTCTCGATGTCGAGAATTACGGATTATTTTAAACACATGTCATGACACGGCGAAACGTGCGGAAACAACGGTGGGTTTTCCCGTTATTTTCTTCCGATGACCGATTGAGCCTAAATTTTCACAGGTTTGTTATTTTATACCCAAGTTGTGATACACGAAGTGTGGGCCTTTGGACAATACTGTTTACCGAAAGTGTCCAATGGCTTTAATTCAAAAGATCTGTTCATACTTATTATCACTTAAAGACAGTGGACACTATTGGTAATTGTCAAAGACTAGCCTTCACAGTTGGTGTAACTCAACATATGCATAAAATAACAAACCTGTGAAAATTTGAGCTCAATTGGTCATCGAACTTGCGAGATACTAATGAAAGAAAAAACACCCTTGTCACACGAAGTTGTGTGCGTTTAGATGGTTGATTTCGTCACCAAGAAAGGTTTTATGCTAATATTTATTTTGAGTAATTACCAATAGTGTCCACTGCTTTTAATTCAAAAGATCTGTTCATACTTATTATCACTTAATACATTTTTATTAAAAATTGATTGGTAGAAGTTTGAAGAGCGGCCTAATCTTATGAAGCTGCTCAGGCAGAAAATAGTGCTTGAAACTTTTAAGAATGTTGGTAAATAAGTCAAAGACCAGGGGCCAATTTCATAGAGCTGCTTTGCTTAAGCGTGTAAATAGCCTGCTTATTTTACACAAGTTACTGGCTGAAATTTCATTCCATATACATTGCTTATTGACTGGTATTTAGCTGTTGTTTACTTTAATAGCATAACAATTGAGTGGAGTCTTGGCCTGTAATCTGGTTTTACTAAGCAAGGAATTTTTTTGCTTAAGCAAATATTTTTGCTTAAGCAGTTCTATGAAATTGGGCCCTGGGGCAAATTGTTAAGCGCTGTTAGCAAATATTCCTGTTTAAAAAAAAATGAATATTTCTCTGAAGGATTGGTACTGGTATGAACTTTAGAATCAGTGAGCTTTCAGATGGAAATATTTCTCTAGAGGATTGGTACTGGTATGAACTTAAGAATCAGTGAGCTTTCAGATAGAAATATTTCTCTGGAGGATTGGTACTGGTATGAACTTTAGAATCAGTAAGCTTTCAGATAGAAATATTTCTCTGGAGGATTAGTTCTGGTATGAACTTTAGAATCAGTGAGCTTTCAGATGGAAATATTTCCTGGAGGATTGGTTCTGGTATGAACTTTAGAATCAGTGAGCTTTCAGATGGAAATATTTCTCTGGAGGATTGGTACTGGTAAGAACTTTAGAATCAGTGAGCTTTCAGATGGAAATATTTCTCTGGAGGATTGGTACTGGTATGAACTTTAGAATCAGTGAGCTTTTAGATGAAAATATTTCTCTGGAGGATTGGTACTGGTATGAACTTTATATTCAGTGAGCTTTCCATTCGGGAATTTTCCCCTTTTAAACACCTATCCAGCTTTTTTTTCTAAGCAAAACTACATGGAACTTCTTATTGAGAGTTTGTAGTGTTGTGTATTTATATGTTGCTACAGTGTTTCCATGGAAATTGATAATTTGTAGAGTATTAGAAGTGCAAATGGTTTTACTCAATTTTTGTCAAAGGATTATAATAAATGTTCGGTCAAAAAACTTTAAAAATGCAAGGGGTGTCAAAATATTTAAAGGGGTGAGTCCAGAATTTTAATCAAATGTTTGTCAACAAAACAAAAATTAGCCTACTACTAAAGGGAAAAAGAAATGTACAAATATTTGATTCAAATGC
This sequence comes from Asterias rubens, assembly GCF_902459465.1. Taxonomy (NCBI): domain Eukaryota; kingdom Metazoa; phylum Echinodermata; class Asteroidea; order Forcipulatida; family Asteriidae; genus Asterias; species Asterias rubens. The sequence goes on from NC_047078.1 coordinate 10,279,449, forward strand.
TGGACAGCATTTTAATAAAATGTTTGTACACAATATATTTTTTGGGGTTCAAATAATATTGACAAAATTACAAGGGGTTTATTTAGTCCAGCATTTGGGTGAAAATTGGGTTAACAAAATTATGAAAATAGGCTGGTCAGCATTTACATAAGTTTGAGTCAAAATCACAATGAAAACAGAGCAATAGCAGCCTTAAAGACACTGGACACTATTGGTAATTGTCAAAGACCAGTCTTCTCACTTGGTGTATCTTAACATAATTATGCACAAAATAACAAACCTGTGAAAATTTGAACTCAATCGGTCGTCGAAGTTGCGAGATAATAATTAAATAAATAAAAAAAAACGTTGTCACACAAAGTTGTGTGTGTTCAGATGCTTGATTTCAAGACCTCACATTCTAAACCTGAGGTCTCGAAATTAAATTCGTGGAAACTTACTCATATCTCGAAAACTACGTCACTTCAGAGGGAGCCGTTTCTCACAATATTTTATACTACCAACCTCTCCCTATTACTCGAAAGGTTTTATGCTAATAATTAATTTGACTACTTACCAATAGTGTTTACTGCCTTTGAGTGTTGACATAAAAAAGTACATGATCCTAGTTCTAATCTAAGTTTATAACAATTGCATTTAATGTGTTTTTCACTCATTAAATTTGAAGGGTGAATTTACCTGAAAAGCTAAAAAGGTTAAAAATGTTACTTGTCTGTTTGTTTGCATTTGAATTTCTTATATATTTGACTTTTCAATCATAATTTATATATAAATTTTATTATTAAAGATGCTCTGTCAGATTTTTGGCCGATTTGACCCAGAAAATTTGATTTAAAATTAAATAGGTATTTTGATGGGAGTCGAGAAAGTTACAAGCTTTCATTTGAGCCATTGCTCGAAAAAGTCCGCCAATTATTAGTAGCAGTGAAATTAAGTGCTCAAAATTAGTTTTTGTCGGGATCCTGACAATGTATCACATGACCAATTCTTATGTGTTTTATAGGAAACGTTTTAAATTTTTGTCATGGTTCCTGACCATTAAAAGTTAAAGTTAAACCTTTTTTCGTTAGAGCGGGTGATGCTCTTTGAAATACCATTCACTTAAAAAAATCTATTTTTTAATGTTTGGGGCAAAAAATCTGACATAGCATCTTTAACTCTATATTGTCCCTTCATAAAAAAAATTAATAAAGTTCCCTCAAAACTTCTTGGCTTTGGTATCACCGTTACCATTATAGGGTGCGTTCGTTTAGCTTCCCCGGGTCGACCCCGGTGTGTGCCGTTTTCTTTTTCCAGGACGAACGTGTGCAGATAATTACCCACGTTCGTCCTGGAAAAAAAACCGCCACACACCGGGGTCGACCCAGGGAAGCTAAACGAACGCACCCTATGGCTTGTCCCAGGGACGTTTGTGATATGCAAATTACTCACGTGGTGTGCTCGCGTGCTACCTTTCACCCTTTTGCAAGACAAAATGGCTGAAGGCTCAAGAATTTTGTATCCGATGTTTTTCCACATTTTGCACGCAGTTAAGTCGACACAATAACTACAACAACGAGAGAGGTGAGTAGAGTTTGCTTTATAGCATTCGTAGAATACTACATTTGTTTCATTATGAGTTTCTGAAACGGTAAAAATGAGGCAAACATAAAATAGACCTTGCCGTTCGAAATGGCGGCAGTTTCGAGTCTACACATGAGGCCGACATGCTACGTGACACTATTGGTAATTTACTCAGAACAATTGTTAGCATAAAACCTTACTTGGTAACGAGTAATGGGGAGAGGTTGATAGTATAAAACATTGTGAGAAACGGCTCCCTCTGAAGTGGAGTAGTTAGAAAGAAGTAATTTTCCACGAATTTGATTTCGAGACCTCAGATTTAGAAGTTGAGGTCTCGAAATCAAGCATCTAAACGGACACAACTTCGTGTGACAAGTGTGGTTTTTTTCTTTCATTATTATCTGGCAACTTCGATGACCGATTGAGCTTAAAAATATAAATTTGTTCTTTTTCAGAATTCGTGGAATCTGAATGTTTCCCTTTCATCAGAAGTGTATGTTGATCATTATGTTACCTCTCCCTGCATCTTAGCAGTCTTTCAAGCCACAACAGCAGTCACTGATGAACAAAGCCTCAACCATTCTGTAAGGCAACCAAAATGTATGTTTCTATTACTAGCTGTAGGGCCATAATAATTTATACCAACACATTTGCCAATATTTCTCTCATTCTGTTTTTTTCTCCAAAAAATAAGACCCACATTATTTATGACTTCTTCTTTTTTTGTGGGGCCTCCGAAGAATCAGTTAAATTTCTATTAAAAACTTTCATTTAGGTCAGCCCTTCTTCCCAGTGAAATGTTCATACTTTTCCCTCAAGAGCCAGACATCATGCCTGTATTACAGTCTAAGCATTGGCAATTCGATACTAAACTACCCTTGAGGTTATTACCTAATATTGTGAATGAGGTTTTTTTTTAGTTTTGCATCTGATTCTAGTTCACCAAAAGGAACGATTACACTGTATTTCTGTACTTGCGTACTTGCAAACATGGAGTTACTGTTCATGAATAATATGTAATTCTGAAGAAAAAAAAATAGCTTAATAATTTTGAATGTATCCTACTAAATAGCAGTACAGTTTATCTGATTGTTCTGATTATCATTTTTGAGTAGTCCAAGGCGGGGTATACTTGCTAGTTAAAATTAATTACCATGAAAACTTTAGAGCACTGATCATGTTGATGTTAAACAACAAAATTGTTGGAAAAACACCCCATGTAAAATGTAGTTTTAGGGAAAGTGCTAATTTTTATTTTTTCACCCCAACAAATTTGAATCTGAGAAAGGCTTCAGGCATGACGCCTTTCTCATGCATCTTGAAATCACACAATTTTACGCATGGAATGTGGTTTTAGGGAAAGTGGTAATTTTTTCCCCCACAAACATTTGAATCTGAGAAAGGCTTCAGGCATGAAGCCTTTCTCATGCATCTGAAAGCACACAATTTATGCATTTATTGACCACATCAAGTGAGGAGACTGGTGTTTGATAATTATCAAAAGTATCCCTAACGTTCATTATTTTCTTAAGTTACTTTTTAATTAGTTCATCAACACTAAGAATGGGAATAGTGGATCATCAAAGCTTTTCATAGAACCAAAAATTGTCCAAATATCAGGATTCATCAGAAAATAATAAGCAAACCAGACTAGACTGTTTATTTGAATTTTCAAGACTTTATTTGAGCAAACTTTAAAAGGTTTCCAAAGAAAAGAAAGAAAACAATGACATCAATTAGTGCATCCACACTGTTAGACATTACCCCACCCACCCCAACCTCAAGAACTTGATTATGACTATGTTGTATGTTATGTTTCCTGAATGTTTTAATTAAAACAATTTTTGTTTTGGGGGTGCTTTGGCACTCTTATTGCTTCCTTACTATTCATTTGATAGTTGCTTAAATTGATGGTTCGAAATATGCCAGTTGATGTATACATGTAATTACTTTTTGAAAACCTCATTGAAATTATTTCAAAATGTCCTTTTTTGTAATGCCAAGTGCCACAATTCAAAAATTGTATTTGTAAAATCAAATACAGCTTTCAATTCATACTTGTTTTTATTAAAAGTATTAAAAATGTGTGTTTAAGTTTCAAAATTCAACTTGAACCCCCAAAACCAGTTAAGCATTTATCCGAGAAGAAACATCAGCTGGCAAATGACAATCATAGCTAAGAAATATAAATGATCAACCAAGGAAGAAATGTAACCTGTTTTTTTCAAAAAGGAGTCCACATGGCTAACAAAAAACTAGTCTCATGAAAACATGAATTAACTGTTTGGTGTCTGCAAACTTGTAAAATAATTTTTTGTGCTTTTTCTTCATCTTACAAGAACTCAGAATATTTACAGAATCAAAGAGTATTTTTTGTTTCTTTTTAAAAAAATCAAATTAAATTGGACTCCTTAATGTTTTACAGGTTGCATTTCTTACTTATAAAGAAGGTACAACATTGGTATTCATATACTGCATATAGAGTGCACAAATTTGGACAAAAAAAGCATTATCTCAAATTGCAGCGTTTCAAAACAAATTTCTTTATTTATTGTTGAACTCAATACAGTTTTTACATCAAGTGGACATTTAGATGAATGTTTCCTTGCATTTAAGGTAATGCATGTTCACTAAATTTCCGCATTTAACTTAATTCACAATAGCGTAACTACCAATGTTGTATCTTCTATAAAGGCCGCATCTTATAGCTTGTTCTGTGACTTTATAATCTCAATCTTGGAAAGTAAAAAATGGCTAAGTCCACAAAAGGACACAGAAAGCCAATAATTACCAAGTGTTTTTGTCCAAAAAATGACTAAGTCCAAAAAAAGACTAAGTACAAACATTGACTATGAGTTTCTGCTCAAAAAATTACTAAGTACAAACAATGGCAAGTGTTTGGGTCAAAAAATGACACAGAAAGCCAATAATTAGCAAGTGTTTTTGTCCAAAAAATGACTAAGTACAAACATTGACTATGAGTTTCTGCTCAAAAAATTACTAAGTACAAACAATGGCTAGTGATTTGGTCAAAAAATGACTAAGTCCACAATGGGACTCCATTTTATTGTTATTTAAAGTCACAACAAGCTATAAGACGATACCTTTAATAAGGGGCTGAATTCCATTTTGATGTACCTAGCTATATAATCTAATGGTAATTTGAATTTGACGCCTTGTATAAGTGTCATGTGCAAATTTCTAGTTGATTACATTGTTGGTGTACATTACTTTGGGATACAGTCTCTTCCGCACCCCTATAGGGGGTGCACTTGGTTGATCAAGATTTTAATAATAGGGGGGGTAGGGCCAAACTTTTTACGCAGTTAATTTCGAACCGTACAACGGCACGAGAAATATTTTTGGCTGACTTAGTCTATATAAAAAAGGCAATTTTTAAGGGATTTTTTTGATTTTTTTTAAGCACCACTGAACTGTAGAAGCAGCAGAGCTGCGCAAACGTGTGTGCCGATCGGTGTGGCCAACTACTATCTAGAAAGTGAAGCGACTTAATGATCTAAGTATTAATGGAAAGAAAGCATTTTATTAAGTTAAATCAAGTTAATGTTTCATTGATAGTCTGTTTTACCAATGTCCTGCCTTACATGATTGACAACTAAAAAGATTGTTTTTTAAAAGTCCGAAGCCAAAAACAAACTTAAGATTTTTTTTTTCAAAGTCCAAAACAAAAGTCGGAAAGGATTCAGTTGCCCGTTAAAATGTTTGATGAATCTGTATCAAGTGTACCATCGGACGTCTCCCCCTGTTCGGGCAAACACGTCGCTAAGTTCTTGGAGTAAAGTTTCAAGTTTGAATTTCGGTTGAAGTGTAAAAGGACGCTTCCACTCCATCACTGATTGAGTCCTGTACCATCAGAATAACGAAGACTTCAACCCAGATGATGATGCGCTGATCAGAGAAACAAGATTCCAACATGGCGGCTGAACTTGAACAATTTTGTGAATTTTTGTGACAAGCACAAAAAACAGAACTAAAATACGCATGTTCTTTTCAAAATTAACAGCATACTCAGGAATGTATTGGTTTCACTTGCATTAGAAGTACTACACTTCTTCATAAATTTTGTTTCAAATCAATCATAAGTTTTGGATTTGTTAAAACATCGCAACATTTTAACAGTGTGTGTGATTACACGTTCAAATGAAGTCAAATTTCAAAGTCAAATTTCAAAGTCAAAAGTGAGGTTATACACAAACATCAGATTTGCATCTTCATTGCATTGAGTATCATTACAGGAGATATTGTAGATGACATTGGGTTTATGAAGGATAACTAGACTGAGAAAAAAAAACTCTTAAAAAAAACCCTAACCTGTCTCTAAACAAATTCTAAACTCCTAAGTACAACAAAGTTTCAATTCCTACGGAACTACAAATTGCTAATGAAGTCCCAATAAAGTATTGAACATCTAGGATCAACAACTACTCCTACTGATTAACTTCATGTAAGCCTGCAAACCAACAACTGCATGCTAATGATTTCCGCACCAATTTTAAATTACAATGTTTTTGCATAAAAATGAGTCTGACGTCGATGTCGGAAAATTAAGGTTTTATCGGTGACGATAAGATCCTAGGTTAAGTACAACAAAGTTTCAAATCCTACGGAACTACAAATTGCTGATAAAGTCCCAATAAAGTATTGAACATCTAGGATCAACAACTACTCCTACTGAGTAACTTCATGTAAATCTGCAAACCAACCACTGCAAACTAATGATTTCGTACCAATTATAAACTGCAATGTTTTTGCATAAAAATGAATCTGACGTCGATATCGGAAAACTAAGGTTTTATCAGTGACGATAAGATCGCTGATAACTTGGGTGTATTTTCCATCTAGAAAGACACCTGTGATTCTGTAAACAGTGCATGACTAAAGTAACAAAGTGACGTCTTATTTAGATTACCTATTCCTGCTGTGTCTTTTTGGCATAACAAAATCAAGCTAACAAGCAAATTGAGAAATAACTAATTGAGTTATTTGTTTAATAATTCTACACTAATACTGGACTAGTGTTTATGCTTCCTATAACTACCTAGCCAGGTTATTTAACTGAATAAGCCTACACTAATACTGCTAATACGCTAATAAACACCTAGTTTGATCCATTGTACACTTCGCTGTTGTACATGTTGAGACATTCTCATGTTAACCATAAAAGAATTAAAATAATTGATGGACATCGCACACAATTTGTCTCGTTTCAAAGAGATCTTAAAAAAAAAAAAATACAATTGTTGTACTGACAAAAAACTAGTAGGTTGCATTTGTTCCCAACAGTTCTACGGGTTACATATCTTAAACTTGCCAACTCTTTTTAGAACCTGTCAAAATATTAGTGTCTTTGTCACTTTAACAGCCTAAATAACTAGAGAAACAAGATTCAAATATTGCGGCTGAACACATTTTGTGAGTGTTTGTAAATCGCCTGAGTGTCGTCCCCATGTTCAGCTGGAAAAGGGTTAACCAGTTGTAAAAACTTTTCACAATTATCAATAACTAATACCCTGAAGGATTGAAAACACCTACTGCAGCTAAATTACTACGTTTATGAAAAATGTATACAAATCATGCACACCACAGTGGCAGTATTTGTTAAAAAAGCAATGTCTATTGGTCAACATCATTTTGTAAATCATTTCCTCAACTGATTGTCGTTAACATACCTACTGTAGAATCTGTCATAAAGCTGACCACTCAAAACCTACAATGGACAACCTAGTTAATTGGTCACTGAAATAGACCAATAGTTAACGTCATAGACTGAATATTGTCAACCAGTTCAACAGGGGTTTTAACTAAATCTAAAATCTAACACTATTCTAACTGACGAAGGAGTGTACATACAACCTACTGTGGCTGAGAATTGAACCGGTTACAATTACCTAATGCACAACGGCATCTATCTAAGCGACGATGTTTCTTCTATAAAGGACCCTGTTAACTTCCTACACAATCCCAATGTCATCTTTGATATCTCCTTTTGATACAGTCAAAACTTCTTAACACAAGTGAAACCAATGTAAAAGCCTGAGTACCTGATTGAAATGTGAATAGCCATGTTCAGAATCTCGTTTCTCCGACCCTCGCACCAACATCTGGGTAGAAGTCTCCGTCATCCGTCAAGTTCAGAGGCTCCCTCAGATCAGAAGAGGATGTCCAGTGTAGAGAAGTTGCTCAAAAAGTAGACCCATTTACACAGGAACAGTATAGAGAGACGGGTACCAACTTAGGATAACAAAATGATCAGGTAAAAATGTGCAAAAAAGTGCAATGGTCCTCAGTCCTTGACACTTTTGATACAGGCCCCCAAAGACTTCAACAGGAACCAACTCCTTTCTTTCTTAGGT